>NC_044065.1:8438679-8508679 GCF_902167405.1 Gadus morhua
CAGTGAGTTCGGTCAGGGACAATTGAAACAAACAAATGCAGTCAAAACACGTTGAGGTCAGGGGCAGCTGGTTGGCTCGACCCATTGGAGTGCCAACCATGCTTATTGTAGCAACCCAGGTTTGATTACCACCTTTGGTACTTTGTTACATGTCATTGCCTCTCTTTTGACCCATTCCCCTGTCTCTCTTTAATTTCCTGTCCATAAAGGCACAAAAAGCCCATAATAATGTCCACAAAAACAAACAGAAGCTGAATCTAGCTTAAGCTGCACTATTATTGGCTTGAGCTGGGCCTAATTTTAGTGGGGATTTTATATGACATTTATTTTTTTGTTTTTTTGGTTTCGAGCCCAGAACTCATTATCCTCCCTAAAATATCCTGATTATGTAACAGAGAATGGGCCTTTGAGAAAGTTGATAGATAATTATATGATAGGATGCAGCAGTATTTTTTAGATGCATGCCATGCCTGCTGAAGACCACCTTTGAAATGCAGAAAAACGTATTTTCTGTGGCTGTTTGTCACTCTTAAGGAGCCGCGCCAAACTGGGAAAGACAGAGAGGGCCTTCAGCTCCACGGTCAAGACCACTGATAAAATTAGTCACAGGAAGTGTGTGTGTGTGTGTGTGTGTGTGTGTGTGTGTGTGTGTGTGTGTGTGTGTGTGTGTGTGTGTGTGTGTGTGTGTGTGTGTGTTTGTGTGTGTACTTGTGTGTTTGGCGGGGGGGTCACAAGCTTTTGTGCAACTGGAATTTCGAAAACCCTTTTAGCCTCAGGGTACGAGAAGACGAGGAATAAGAAAATGAAGAAGAATCATCATGGGAAAGAGTGAGGGAACTGGCAAAGGGGAGGGAGAGAAATGGTTTCGCTTTTTTGACAAAGATTTATAAAGTTGTTAAGTTCAAGTAAATTCTCTGTAAAATACAGGGCTCGGCTAGACATGGCTAAAAAGGCTTTCCTTTATTAGGCAGGGCAAGGCAAGGCAACTTTATTCATAGCACTTTTCAAACATGAGGCCGACTCAAAGTGCTTCACATAGAAACATCGTCATAAAATAAAATAAAATAATAACATAAAATATATAAGGAAAAGAAGACAAACGCAAAGTAAAAAAGTGCATTGTTGAAAGTGCACAATAAAATGAAATAATAAAATAAAATAAATACGTAAGAGAAAATAAAGGCAAAGTAAAAAAATTAAAGTGCAATTAATTACCCGCAAAACGAAGGAGTGTTAGTTTTCTACTGAGTTGGATGTGACATACGTTCGTACAACGTCTGACAACGCCCCTCGCACCTGCTCCTACGGAACCCCAGGTGTCCGTCACCGTTCGTTTCTATTCCTCAAACACCAATTTTTGAGTCTGCTGGGCGGAAGTTCTTGTGCTAAAGCGGTAGGCTTACTCACCCTTTAAAATCTCTTGCGGTCATATCACACCATGTGTGATATGACCGCAAGCTGCTCCGAAGCCCACTGGCCTAACAAACAGCTGGTTGGCCAGTTCACTTATCAATGAGCCAATCAGATCCTCAGGGATCAACTCCCATCCATGTTATTTTTTCTGCACATTTTCCCTCGATTTGGGAAGGCTTTCTATTGCAGATGTCATATCACTATCAGTATCAGGATCACATTCACTCCCTAACTACTTATTCAAGTATTCAAGTTCAGTACCATAAGGACACCAGCTTTGTTTCAGACCGTAAACCTAAAGTTATAATATTGGATCCAGCAGTGAGTCTTTGTTATAGCAGAACTTCTTGGGGGACACAGCATGGGGCCTGGGTCATAAACCAAGAACAACCTAGTTTCCTGTTTGGTAACAGAGATATTTGACCAAAGAATACTCATTTGTGCGAGTGGATGAAGCTTTCAATAGGCCAACTGCTACAGTGGCCACAATACAACATTTTAATTGGTGGCTTAATGACAGAATGGTGTGTGAGATATGTGATGAGGGTGTTTCACTGCAGTACCTGCTGGGAGGGAGTTCTTGTGTCTCATAGAGGATTTAGGCGTCCCAGGTGCGCTGGACGGCCTCTCCCATGTGGTTTCTGTTAGGAGGTCATTAACAAAACATAACATAAGATAGGAGAGCACTTTATGAAGAACAGACACCAATTACGGATGTCACAACAGCAAGTTCCGGCAGTATTAGAAATATAATAGCTACTACAAAAAGGGAACTGCCAATTTCCCTTTCGTAGTATTATTTCTTTTTACTATGTGGTCTACAATAGTGCAAGTACATGCAGAAATAAATGTAAACATTATCGCCAACAGAGATTTACAGTACATACAACATAATTGAAACACATAAACAACCTAAATTTAGTAGGTGACGTGAAGGAAAATCAAAACTTCCCACAACTTATTTTTAATGAAAAGTCATCAGGTAGGTAACATAGCATTGATATGGAGGGATCCTCATCCAAAGCTGGACCTAAATGCACAAAGTTTAAAGGAATTAGGACAAAATGTAAACATGGACTCAAATTTCCCTCTATTGGTTAAACGCATGCTATTACAATAGTAACACGTTATTGGCCGTTTGGGACTAGCAGATAACGTCAATCAAACACTCTGGCTGCAACCACCAAATCAGATTCTAGAGAGTGGGAGTGGCTTGTGCAAGAGGGCAAACGTCTGAACAGCAGAATAGCCCCGCCCCTATATGTACAGTGGTTCAACAGTTTCCCAGAAGATGGAGATTTGGCATTTTGTAGAATTTGATAGTGGGCAGGAACAAGCTCAAACAGGGTGTTTAGCTTTCCTGTGTGTCCGTGTGTCCCGTACTAGATTATTGAGCAAATGTTAATTATGTTTCGTCAGATCATAAACCGACTACTTCTCTGAGGTTTCTGTTAATCCTCCTAATTTCTTATTGTCAGCACCTGTGCAAAGCCGGCTCTCCGTATATAAAATCAACAAGTCTATAGTTAGGAATATTCTTGATTTCACTTCATTTAAATCCTTAGCTCCGGTTTTGTTAGCCAGATGGAATGCGTTTGGTGAACAATGATCCCGACTCTTGGGGTTAGGCCTGAAAACAGTTTGCACCCCCTCTCCACCATCGTTCTTTGACCGAGAATTCACACTATTCACACAGAAAAATTAAACCGCTGAAAAGAAGCAGCAGCAGCTTTAGACCAAGCCGCTTCCTCATCTTCCCTCGCTGACATCGCTGTTTGTTTCAAGGGGAGCATTTCAGGGCAATCAGCCCCTTTTCAGTGATAAACGCATGCAGATCTTTGAGGAGGTAGAGGGAGGGAGGGTGAGGGTGAGGGTGAGAGAGAGAGAGAGAGAGAGAGAGAGAGAGAGAGAGAGAGAGAGAGAGAGAGAGAGAGAGAGAGGGAGAGGGAGAGGGAGAGGGAGAGGGAGAGGGAGAGAGAGAGAGAGAGAGAGAGAGTTCTGATTTCATTTGGGTGCTTGCGCTGACTGGTGGGCCGGGGCCCGGTATCAGAGACGACAGATGGGGTCCTAAACGGCTCACATGACGGGAGGGAGCGAGCTACTGCCCGCCGGTCTCTCAACCTTTTTTCAGTCTTACAAAGAAAAAAAACCCTTCTTCAACTTAATGGTTCAATTCCTCTGCGTTAGCTGGTCGTTAGGAAATCAATAACCCGGGAGGAATAGGGATATCCATGCAGAAACAGACCTAATCTCTTTAGCACACGGAAATTGTTTTTCAATGCGCCGCTTTTCCGGAGGGGATAGTATGGCAAAAACAATTTATAACCCAATTAGATTTTACAGTGAATGCTCAAAAAAGTAATGCTTATAATACTCGGCGACTGAATCCGATGTAAAACGCTAAGAAAACATTTCTATATGTGAACTCTGAAAAAAGTCAGGTAACTAGGCAACTGGGACTTGAAAATCCAGATTTCTTGCAGTTTTCTTTTCACTTCAAAAGAGTTTACACAGGTAAGAAGCAGTAGTGCCACCTGCCACGTCCTCTGTCATTGCAAGCTACTAATGAAGTTACGGTCGCTACGAATTACAATGTGCACAGTGTGTGTACGGTAACAATATACAAATTAAGCTCAAACAGTCATCTCGGATCCATATCAACATCAACTGTGGTACCGTTTATTTATCAGATCATTATCACAAAATAACAATACATATTTTGGGTCTGAGAGAGAGCCAAGGGCAAATAGCATTTCAATGCACTTTAAAGCACATTGTACTCTAATTGCACATGACCAATACAACTTGAAACTACTATTGACTGTTAGATTATCGGTGTATTATATTGATAACATGAGCGTGTGCTGCATGTTAATATGTCAGTGCCTGGTGAGGTTATGAGGTGCGTGTTGTGATCATAAATGACTCCTCATCGGCCGGCGGTTAATGTCTCAGGAGCGGTGTAGAGGCGTGACGTGGTCCGCTCCCCGCGCCAGCCTGGCTCCGGCTGCGCCGCCCACCAGACGCTGCGGTGGATCTCCAAGCCTATGGGCGCTGGTTGGATTGGACCAAAAAGTGTCCTCAAGGCTGGAGACGTCCATGTTTTATTAGCGGCCATATGACGTTGTGTTGTTCCACGAGCTGCCTTCTGTCCTCGAGATAAACACTGAAGCCGTCCTCTGTTAGTACTAGACCAAACTAGTTCACTGTGAGGAGTACTTCCTATGTTGGGTCATGTTTACCCCCAACAATGCTGATTTAAAGATGCAATAGGTAAGATAAATGAGAAATAATTTGAGTTAAATTTTTGGGAAATCGCACAGCCATCTGTCAGTTATTGGTGAGTGAAATGCGCCGTGACAAAAATAAATAAAAATAAACGTGGTTCCTCCCGGTATTTAGAGGGTAGTTGTGTAAAATTAACAGATCCTCATTTTACACATTTTCATCACACAACTATCATCATACTATGTTTAGAATTGGTGGTAAAAAAATGTCATAGGGACGAAAGGTAATATAATACATATTGTGGTCCATCCAAATCACAGGACCGAGATTTAAAATTACAAATACTTTTAACGTGAACCATCACAGGCGGCAATCCGTTCCGAAACGACAAGCCCTCCTTCTGCCTGAGCAGGTGGTGAGCAAGCCAACACACAGGGCCCACCGATACACCACACACAGGAACATATGTAAACCAGTAGGTCATCGGAGGAATGCGTTTGTATAGAGACTAGTGTTGAGAGTATGAGACAAGCCATGAGGGGGTCGCTGAACACCAAGAGACCAGAGAGCTCTGCTTCTAATACAAACAACAACCTCGCAGCAGGACCAAATGTCGCTTGGAGCAACAGACCATCACATACGGACAACAGGCCACCCACGCACACACACACACACACACACACACACACACACACACACACACACACACACACACACACACACACACACACACACACACACACACACACACACACACACACACACACACCCACAAGCTCTGTTTCTATGGCAATGGAGAAACATTAAACATGTGTATATGAGGGGTTTATCCGAACATGTACTGTGCAATAGCACTCACACACACACACACACACACACACAAACGCACACACGCACACACACACACACACACACACACAATTGTAAACACACTGTACACATGCTCACACACACATACACAGTTTCTCTCTCTCTTGCTCTCTCTCTCTCACGTTCTCACACACACACACACACACACACACACAAACACACACACACACACACTGTGCCCTGATCTAATCTCGCTGAACTTTGCTTCTTGCAGAAATAGCCCAGATGCCATAAATAACGAAGGCTCTCAAAATGCTAAACTCTATCAGATGGGGTCTTTTGGAAATGGTTGTTAACGGTAACGGTTGTTACCATGAGTGTGTGTGTGTCTGCCAGAGACCGACACGGACCTCGGCTCCGCAGTGTAAATGCTTCGCGCCGTGCGGCCTGCCATAATGACTGCACTTGCATGTGAACCGGCCTTTCTCCACAGCTTTCTCATTATGTCAGCAAGGGAGAAAAACCAAAGACCTGGGGGTTGTTTTCTGCTCTGGCCTCAGAGGACGCTTTCACAATACTGCTCTGTGTATGTGTGTGTTTGTGTGTGTTTTTGTGTGTATGTGTGTGTGCGTGTGTGTGTGTGTGTGTTTTTTGTGTGTTTTTTTGTGTGTGTGTGTGTGTGTGTGTGTGTGTGTGTGCGTGTGCATTTGTGCGTGTGCGTGTGTGTGTTTCTGTGTGTGTGTGTGTGTGATGATCAACTGTCCACAGTGGTCATGTTCAGGCGTGGAAGGGAATCACACTATGCTGGAACTAATGACCTCCGTCCTGTGTTAAGAAGAATAGGTTGCATTTCTGGGTGTTGATGGGAGCCTGGAAATCCGTCTGTGCGATGCTGAGTCGCATATCACCTTTAGCAACACACGATATGTCTTCATGTGTGGATTGCTTATTTTTTATCCAATTCTTCATTTTATAACCTAATTTTCCCGGATGGATAAATGAAATAATATACACACGTAAACAAATGAAAGAATAATAAAGGAAACACAAATAACCTCCAAATAGGACTTTTATGCAAATGATATATTTCAGATATATTTTCTGAGCCAAAAAATGTAAACCCTGCTGTGGCACCCGTACAACCTGAACAAAGAAAGAAACACAGCGTGGCTCGGGTACGGGAGCCACCTGATGTCGTCGTTAAGTCTCAGCTTGGATGCAACCTGCCGCCTCTCCCCCTTTAACCTTGAGAGCAGGCGGATCTGTCTCTCTGCACTCGTCTCCTCTGGTCTGGTGACGGTGGGGTGGGGCCCTGCTCCTAAAATAGAATCCGCTCTGATGTGGCAGGACCAGACCGTGCCCCTTCTGCAATAATGCCTGGGAAGACCTCCAGACGCTATGTTAACGCCTGGTTCATCCCTCCACAAGTTGTGTTGAAACGACGCGTTTAAACCCACGCCCTCGCTGGCTGAGAGGATCAGTCCTGCCCTAACTGTCAATCAATCATCCCAGTCAGGGTGCGGTGTCCGTCGACTAGACTAAATCCCATCAAACCCTACCAGCACCACCCCAGGCTCCTGTCCCCCCCGCCCTAGGTTAACATGGGACAAGTCCCGGGCTCGCCATGCCTAGACCGTGCAGAAGAAGACAGGGCGGGTGTTGTGCCAGTCTGTGAATGGATAAGCGTATGTGTGTGTGTGTGTGTGTTATTGTGTCTGTGTCTGTCGCACTCTAACGAAGACTCAACAAGAGACAGAATGCTGATTGTTTAGACAGAAGCAAGGTGGCGCAGGGAGGAGCAAGGAGGGGCTGCTGTCAGACGGTTCTCTCTGCTGTTCCCTCTCCCTCCCTCCCTCCCTCCCTCCCTCCCTCCCTCCCTCCCTCCCTCCCTCCCTCCCTCTCTCTCTCTCTCTCTCTCTCTCTCTCTCTCTCTCTCTCTCTCTCTCTCTCTCTCTCTCTCTCTCTCTCTCTCTCTCTCTCTCTCTCTCTCTCTCTCTCTCTCTCTCTCTCTCTCTCTCTCTCACCACTAGGTGTAAAGAGACTCTTGGCGCCAGTTCAAAGGAAGCGCTCCAGAACGATCGTCGGTATTTAATGAGAATCAAACGGGTGGCCGAGGCGATCATACAATATTCGGTTACTAAAACTCCTGACTATAACAGAACAGAAAAGAATAACGTCCCTTTTAATCCTAGGTGATATCCCGGGAAATGCTTCATGTGACAGATCCGGTCTAGACAGATGCGGTCCTTAAACCTCCAGGTGATCACTCAATGGAAAAACCTTTACAGACAAGAACAGAGATCTGTGTAGGAACAGACGCCTGCACCCGTCTCTGAGCTCTCACCGTTGCTGGATGTGTTGACGTAATAGCGCCGCCCCTGTGGAGACATGTAGCAGCGCCACTGGGGGGGCAGCGGCTCCTTCAGGTCCTCCATCGGCAGCTGACTCAGAGACGAGGTTCTCTGTGGAGGAAGAGGAAGGAACAAATTTCAATGGGAAGCACACCAACACGAATCAACTCACCAGCAGCCCGGAAAGAACGCTTGAAAGAGATCCTAAACAAACTCGGCTCCGCGTTTGTCGTGGATTTGTTTGCGGATAATTACGCATAATTGCAAGAAATACAAATATAGATACAACCCAAACTGGCAGCGCAACTCGGCGCCACTTAACGATTCCGATTCACAGGCTTTTTTGCTCCTGTGTTTCACAAAACAGCAACGGATGACATCACGAGGTCACCGGGGATCGCCGAGTTCGTCAGCAGCAGCCACACGAACATCAACAAACGGCCAGTCGGCCCGAGGGGTCTCTGCAGCGGAGCGCACAGAGAGTCAACACGCGCTCGCTGTTGACTAACATCAGGCCGGCGTGCGCGCCAAGCGAGGGGGCCGGCGAACAGCTGCCATCGATTAACATGAAAACAATACGGCAACGAGGCGAGGAGCGGTAAAACAGTGTGTAGCGCAGGCCACGGGGGGGGGGGGGGGGGGGGGGGCTGGGGGAAGACGTATCGGGTTTCATGTGGACTGCAGTCGAGTTTCGCAGGCCTCCGGACTGTTTGAGTTTGGTTAAAGACGTCAGTACGGTCGCGTTGCTACTGCTGCTGCTGCTGCGGGGATTCGGGGGGGACCGTGTGAAAGGCCAGCTGAGCTGCTCTCTTTCCTTGTTGACGATAACATGACATCAGCCCTTGTAGTGTAAGCGACACCTTGTGTTCCCGTTTATCACCAGGGATTCTCGACACGGAGAAATCTGGGTTCCGTCAACCCTGACGGAACCCAGAGCGATGAGCATTTTTAGAGACGGAGGCAGCGCGCTTCAGTGGGAAGCTTCGGACTTGCCGAAAGCTTATATTTGGTGATCTTGTCTTCCTTGGAGTCCCAGCTCACCAAGTGAAAGAACATTTGGTCTTGTTCTTGGTCTTGAGTTATTGCCCAAAAATGTATGGAATGTGAAAGGGAGTGACGGCGACTCTTTTTCCAAAAATAAGCAAACATATTTCATGAGATAGTGAGGCATCCATGTCCCAGCCGTCGAGCAGTCAAAGAGAAGGAGCACTGTGTTCCTCGTGACGTTCACCCACCACATGGGGAGGTCATCATTTGAAAGCGGCTCACAGACCCCTCCACCTTGAGTCCTGTCTCTATCTTCTGCGGCTCCCGCTTCAATTATAGCTGTATCTCTCGGACTCCCCACACCACCACTTCTGAGTTCCTATAACTTATCTGGTGGACTCACTTGCACCCCCATGTTGGGCTCTGAGCATCTCATGGCCAACTTCTTCTATCTGATCTTCAAACTCGTTTTAAGATAAGAGGAGATTCTGAGGCCCTGGCACCTAGACTCTGCAGCACTCTTCCAATGGTTGACACTGCCCTTGGTGTATGAATGTGCGTATGAATGTGTGTAGGAATTGGGATGGGAAATGATTTATGAATGGGTGAACATGAAGAACTTTGACCGGCCACAGGTCTTAAAAGCGCAATATAAGTGCAGTCAATGTAAAATGCAAATGACCCATTCACTTTATGTTTTCAGACATGCCTTTGGTGCCGCACAAGTTTGCTTTGGTTTTTGTGTTTCTTATGGGTCTCTGTCTGTTTGTTTCTGTCTTTGACTGAAAGGCCAGGGCGGCGTTGTACCCCAACACGTACCGCCTACTACACACTCCTCCTGCTAGCACGCTGTGATGAGTTCAGTTTCCTTCTTCCTGGCTCGCCGGTGAATTTGCCAATCCTCTTGAGAAAGAGATTTGCTAAGCAGCCATGTATTTTCCTCTTAGCGTTAACCACTACAAGCATATCACTTTTTACACAGCACAAACACAAAAGCACACAAGCACACCACACCACACACACACAAACACAGAATTGTGAGCTGCTTGTCGGGCTTTGCCTTCTTGCGTGCGTGTGTGTGTGTGTGTGTGTGTGTGAGTGAGGGTGCGTCTGTGTGTGTACACACGGGTGAGTGTGTGTGCATGTGTGCTTGTAGGTGTATGTGTGCGTGCGTGCATGCGTGCATGTGTGCATTTGTGTGTGTGTGTGTCTATGTGTTCGTGGGGGCATGCATGTGAGTGTGTGTGTGTGTGTGTGTGTGGGGGGGGGGGGGGGGGGGGTGGGTGGGAGGCCATCCAGTCAACCACAACTGACGGGCGGTTGTGGCCGAGGCCAAACCATCAAAGAATATATCTCAGCCCATTTACAAACTGGGAAATAGTTTTGTTTCCAGTTACCAGAGATGAGTACACCAGGACACACTGACATCAATTGCATGAGAGCAAACACATGGCCCTGCGTTAATGCGTACGAACACACACGTGTGTGTGTGTGTGTGTGTGTGTGTGTGTGTGTGTGTGTGTGTGTGTGTGTGTGTGTGTGTGTGTGTGTGTGTGTGTGTGTGTGAATGCGTGTGTTTGTGTGTGTGTGGGGGGGGGGGGGGGAGATCACCAGAGTCTTTCTGAGGAAACCAACAAGAGAAGGAGGTCAGGGGTGTGTCTGTGTGGATGTGTGCATGTGTGTGCGTATGTGTATGTGTATGTGTATGTGTATGTATGTGTGTGTGTGTGTGTGTGTGTGTGTGCGAAATGTATATGCGTGTGTGTGTGTGTGTGTGTGTGTGTGTCTGTGTTTGTGACTAGATCATTAGTTTCCTGCGCGCTACTTCTAGATGCATCAGTCGCCATATCCCTGAGAAACTAGAACCCTGATGTTACTTTATTCTCGGTAAGGTGATACTGGAGTATTTATAGCACTGAGCAGAGCAGTCGTGTATGGAAAACGATTAGGTGGGTGACTTAGAAATGACTTGCTTGTATTGATGTACCCCGGCTGTTCTAGACCGGTTACAACTTTCCCTAATTACAATTGGTAGTCTCTTTAGCTAACCCAACCTCTTGAAAAGTCAAAGCCTGAGTCGTTGAGCATACATGTGATGTCCATCCACAATGAGCTATTTGTCTATTTATCTGTAATTTATCCAAATCGGAAATGCTAACTTTTACGAACGACCACGCAATTACCACGCACTAACGTCTTATCTGTAGATCCTCTGCCTCAGGTAGACGGGTAAGAGCGGACCGAATTCAAGCAAGTCTCAAATCTTAAGGCAGGCTTCAAATGAACACACACACACACACACCCAGACACGCACACACATACACACACACACACACACCCTGACACGCCGTCTGCGCATGACGCGATGGTGCCACTCCAGTGAGGAGGAGCGGAGGAAAAAGAGGAGCACATGAGTGAGTGAATGGGTGCACCTTTTAAAGTCGAGGGCGGGTGACAAACGTACGAGGCAGCTCGTCTTGGCATATGCGGCGCTGAATAATGCATGGTTCCAGATGGTTAACCCCATCAGCCTCCCCAGCCTCAGGCTCCACATTCACAGCATGCCAGAGAAGCCCCTGCAGCCCACAGCAGACGCAACCCCTGATAAGAGGACCTACCACCGAGAGACCAATCCACGGCGCCTAGTCATGTCTGCTGTGACGCTGCGTGTGAGTGTGTGTGTTTGTGCGGGTGTCTTTCTTTCCCTCTGTAGGTGTGCGTCTGTCTGTCTGCCGGTGTGTCGTCACTATGTGTGTGTTCTGTGTGTGTGAGTGTGTTTCTGTGTGTGTGTGAGTGTGTTTCTGTGTGTGTGTGTGTGTGTGTGTGCGTGTTATGTTTTTGTGTGCGTTTGTGTGCGTTTGTGTCTATCTGCCTGTGTGTCATGTCTATGCATCTGTCTGTGTGTCCATCTCTCAGTGTGTCTGCATTTTTCTGTGAGTCTGTCTGTCTATTTCAGTGTCTTTCTTTTCTGTCCGTGTGTCTGTCTGTCTCTGGTTCTGCTTGTCTGTGTTTCTGTCATTCTTCCTGTCTGTGTGCATGTGTGTCTATGTGTCTGTGTCTGTGTCTGTGTCTGTGTGTGTGTGTGTGTGTATGTGTCTGTGTGTCTCTGTGTGTGTGTCTGTGTGTGTGTCTCTGTCTGTCTAGGTGCAGCTGTGGCACGTCTTCAGAGAACGATAACATCTCGGTCGAGGTTTGAAACCAGAAGGCTCTTATCTGGCTGCACGCCCCGTAGCGTGGAGAGATAAGAGATCCGCCCTCAGACACACACACCCACACACACTCATCCATGACCAGGAAAGGGGCGTTTAAAAAACAATGGGGGGGATTCGAAGTCAAGACCCATGATGCCAGTGAGTATCATCGTTGTATTCAACGGCTGTATTTATGAGATCTTATTTTACCCAAAGGGTTGGCTCACGAATGCGTTTTCTCAGCAACGCCTCGCACTGAGAAACGTTTGAATGTGTGTCGAGGAGGTGCAGAATATGCAACATTAACACATAGAGGCCCGGGGGGGGGGGGGGGGGGGGGGGGGGGGTCTTAAACCATGCGCCTCCTGGCTGTGAAGTGAGATGGGGCCCCCGAGGGCCGCCACCATGCAGATAGACGTGCTATAACCCTGAACGACCTTGGCTTTGACCCTTGTCTCTGGAGGCTTAAAACATCAACACATGATGAGTGTTTAGCGACGTGTTGGACACTCGCTTGGGAAGTGGGAATACGTCAAGCCGACAAATAGGAATTCAGCTATTTTTACTCGTGGGAACATGCATCTAGGACTAGAAACGAAGAACGCTGATGAGATTTGTTTGGTTTTAGAACGTCGAACTAAGCTGTGATCTGACTGGACGTGCTTTGACCGGGGTGAAAGTTGAAATGGTTTGAACTCTGAAGGGGCAGGAATCGATGGTGGAGCATTTTAGCGGTCGGCTGAGTGTGAAGCCCAGGCCAGCGCCAACGCTAGGTATGGGTTTCGTGTCCCAACCCCATAGGGAATACAGTGGCAACCGCGGTGCTGAAAGCTCACTCTGAATCTGTGTTTGACCGCTCCAGAGTGGAGCACTCAGCTTACCCAGTGAAGCAGAGGTCTGATATTCACAGCCTGAACGGGACCCCGGCCCCAAAATGAAGTGTAATTAAACTCTCACAAAGACGTGATCTCTCCTCGGGAAAGAGCCGAGCGTTGATCCGTCTTTGACGAGGGGACGCCGTGACGAGATCCAGAGCCATACAAATTAGCCTCAAAAAATCCAGAGCCATACAAATTAGTCCCCTCGTCGAAGTTTCATTTGGAGACACTATCCGGGGCGGGGGACGTCATGGAGAACGCCATTCTGCCGTACGTTTTGCTAGCCCACGTAAAAATCAACACGTTACATCTGTGTTTTTCGACCCGTTTCGCAGCAGCTGTTGAATCAGCGTCTGGTGATCTCGAGGACATTAAGGGTCCCCTGAAACCACAACGCAATCCAACGGGCCAATGCGACATATTGAAGTCGGCGGAACTTGCGTCTCCTGGCAACGCTTACGGGCTTGGAACACACAGAACGATGCAGAAGTAAACAAAACAAGAGACCCCCTTTGTTGACATCCGTCTGCGTATTGTAAATATACGCGGGGGGTTTCTCTCCCCTCAGATGACAGGAGGTCTTCACCGCCCAAAAGGAACCTCAGAAGTGTCTCTTATTATAGAGAACCCAATAGCTCACAGTGCCTCCATTTCAATTACAGTCCTTTGTTGAGTTTCTCTTTGTGAGAGAGCCATAAATAAACGGCGGCAGTCCAGGGTTAGTCAATGATTGTGGAAACAGATAACCAGGTGGCCGGCCCCGTGCACCATGTGCCTCAACAGAGGGGGTTACCGTTCACTGGCAACGGGCGGCCAGTGTGAACCTGGCAACGCCAAACCGGTTTTTGGTCACGTGATCTTCCAACAAGGACAACACAACACGCAACAATGGTATAAGCTTCCATTGCACGATGGCTTTGTACGATAAACAAATCCTCCAGGGCCGCCACCCTGAACATATGATTCACAAACTGTCTGAATACAGAGCCTACAGTCATGAGGAGGATTGAGTCACCCACTTGTTGGTTTTGAGGAGGAGGAGGAGGAGCAGAGGGCGGAGGTGTAAAATGAGGAAGAGGAGTTGTAGGAGGAGGAGGAGGAAGTGGAGGAGGAGGTGGATATGTAGGAGGCAAAGGAGGAGGAGGAGGAGGAGGAGGAGGAGGAGGAGGAGGAGGAGGAGGAGGAGGAGGAGTAGGTGGAGATGTAGGAGGCAAAGGAGGAGGAGGACGAGGAAGGGGAGGAGGTGGTGGACAGGGAGGAGAAGGAGGAGGAGGAGGATATGCTGCCTCATTAGTTGTCCAGAGTTTCAACACAAAGTCTGACCGCTGGTCTGGTCTAAGCTGCTCTCCCTTTACAAAGTTTCAGAACTAAAGCCGCTCTGTGTGACTCATCAGCTCCTGACCGGTGACTGTGTGCACCGTGCACTGTGTGCATTGGGCCTTCTGGCATGTGTGCGTGTCTATATATAGCAGCACTGTGAGGAGGAGGAGGATGCTGATGGGCGTAAGAGCAGGAATCTGACCTCCGCTGACCCTTGCCAACACCATCCGGATGTGGAACAACATGGGGGCGCGAAAGGGTCAAAGTTCATCGGATCAGCTGTTGAGTTTGCAGATCTTAATACAGCATTCGAGATATAGAATTAGCATTGATCTAGATTCTAGAACCTTGCATTGGGTGGTGTGTGTGCGTGTGCGTGTGCGTGTGCGTGTGTGTGTGTGTGTGTGTGTGCGTGTGTACATGTGCAATTGTGTAAGAGCATTTGTATGTGTTTGTGAGAGCTTGTGTACGTTGGTTTGTGTGCCTGCGTGTGTGTGAGAGCTTGTGTATTTGTGTGTGATCCAATAACACATCAGAACACATTAGCTGAACTAAGGTTACACTTAAGTCAGAGTCCAGTTGAAACAGAGCATCAGAACATTGAAAGTGGATCCCAAACCTTGAACTTCATCTCCTACAGCGGTTGAACCTATCTGTATAGACGGAATAAGCAAAACGCTGTGGGAAGAGGACCGCAGATGGGTTCCGCAGGGCACTGGTCTGCGTAATCCTGACACAGTGTCGTACGTTATGATGTACGAAGCGTCTGAGGACTTTAATGAAATAGTCATTGAAGCACACAGCATGTCTGTTCGACGCGCCCGGTGAACAAAATGTCATATTATGACGGATCTCACGTCTACATCGGGTGCCGTCGCTTCCTGTGTTTCTCTTTGCTTTTTAGGAATAATGCACCACTGAAAGGAATAGAAGAATAGAACAGAAGATAATACAACTTTATTGTCCAGCCTTGGCCGGAAATTAGCTTTTGGTCTCACCTCAGAGACATTAAAGCAGCGCATCACATAAGCACACAAAAATACTTTGATTTATTTTCCCGGCTTGCAGCAGCAGAATAACATTATCTTATGACTGAATGTCATTGAAGGGCCTGAAAAGCGAAAAAATAAAAAAAATACCAAATAAAAAATAAATAAAAAGTTTGACGTTCGTGTCAAACTGTGTTGGAAATCGTCTGCCCTTGCCAAGGACTTCACGTTTCAGCGGCCTCTCCCCTCTCTACCTCCGACCTCAGGTTGTTCCGCCAACCAGAACCGGAGGTGAGGTGACAACGCTGGGTCACACACATACATGTAAGTGGCTGCTTCCCATTTTTTAGTGAACAAATGACCATGTTTCCCTCTTTCTGTCAACCCTGCGACCGTAGCTTCCCTTCTTCTTGTCATCACGACCGGGCCGGCACGCCCCTGTGTTCCTCGAAACAAAACCCTGTTGTGAAAGTACTGACGGGCAGGAGGGTGATGGAAAAAAAACTCACAGAGACACACAAAAAAAAAAAAATCCCCTTTCAATCAGGGGAATTTATCGTGGCAGAAATCCAGATCTTGAAGCATTAGGAGCAGTGGGGCAGTGGGCAGCCCCGGTGCAGGGCCCAGGGACACACTCCAGGGCGACTGCCTAGTGCCTGGTTCAAGGGCACAGGCAGGAGTATTAACCTAACATGTCTTTCGGTTTCAGAACGAAGGGCAGCATATGGTGACTCATTGGTAAAATCGAATTTCTTGTTAGTTCTTGTTTCTCCGATCTCCTCATATACAACGTGATGCTATTTTGGTATTATTTACTTTTTATTATTATCGTAAAAAATGGTTCAGACCAGTTCAAGACCAGAGATAAGCCACAGTAACCTCAGGATAACGTCTAGTCTCATATCACAACATGGCTGTGTTGTTGTAACACCCACAGTCTATCCGGATTTCAGGGATAACCCAAGAAAAACAGAGGGGACACTTTACACCAGAATAATCCACTTAAACATTTAGAAAAACAGAGAAGGCACAGAGAGCCAAAAATGACTTTGTTCAAACCACAAGGACCTGAGGTCAACCGCTGCCAAGTCAACTCTTAAGTACAGACCGTTAGTGAGTGTCTCACGGTACGAGAAGCTATCCAAAACGCTGTTGCTCAAGAGTTATGAGGCTGAGAGAGAGAGAGAGAGAGAGAGAGAGAGAGAGAGAGAGAGAGAGAGAGAGAGAGAGAGAGAGAGAGAGAGAGAGAGAGAGAGAGAGAGAGAGAGAGAGAGATCACTCAGCTAGAGGGTCCGGGGCCACTCTGGGTGTGAGAAACAGCCTGATGTCTCACACACATGTGTCTAAGGATAAGAAATTATTATTATCTGGAGCTGGGGGAGGGAGGGGAGGGAGGGGAGAGGAGAGGAGGGAGAGTACAGGGGAGAGAGGAGAGGGGAGAGAGGAGAGGGGAGAGAGGAGAAAGGAGAGAGGCCAGGGGAGAGGGGGAGAGAAGGGGGAGGAGGGGGAAAGAGGATAGAGGAGAGGGGAGAGGGGAGGGAAGGAAGAGGAGAGGGAAGAGAGGGGAGAGAAGAGGGGAGGGAAGGAGTGGAGAGGAAAGGAAAGGAAAGAAGAGGAGTGACATCAGCACAGATAGGAACAACTGCTCAGCTCCATTTGTAATGGAGGGTTATATCCTAGCTTAAATAAATACATAAAGAGAACGGAACGAGAGAGACCGACAGACATTGATGGCTAGACACAGAGAGAGAGAGAGAGAGAGAGAGAGAGAGAGAGAGAGAGAGAGAGAGAGAGAGAGAGAGAGAGAGAGAGAGAGAGAGAGAGAGAGAGAGAGAGAGAGAGAGAGAGAGAGAGAGAGAGAGAGAGAGAGAGAGAGAGTAGAGCATATCGTTGTTCGGGAGACATTGTTTTGGTTTGGGCAGATGGGGCGGTCTGAGGCGCAGGCCTACTCCCACGTGAACGACACAAAGAAAATACACACTCGGGACGCACACATGTTGGAGCAAACACACATGAAGAAGCACACACTATCTCACGCACTGTTAGAACATAGTCCCGTACCTACTAGGGATGGGCAAAACTATTATTTTCCGTGAATCAGTTCTTCCAGTTCCGTTCAGCTCCTTCCAGCCTACTACTTTCTAATGTTCTGGCGAAATTACCCAGGTTAAGTGTAAATAAGCATATTATATATAAAGTACATACATGCCTTTTTTCCCCTAAATATCCTTAATACATGATGGGGTGCAGTAAGAATTAAATAGGTCGCGGGGAGACGAATCTCTGTTCGTTTGTATATTTTTATTTACGTGACCATATTTTTGTTGCATGTTTAAAAAAAAGAAAAAATAATCAGTTCTCTTGTTTTGGGAATCAGTTCTCGTCGTTGACCTTCGGGATTTGTTCGTTCTCACCGAATCGTTCGCAACCAACCCATCACTAGTACCTACAAATACACACATAGTCACACACACACTTAGAAACATACAGTGAGTGGCATTATTGTCTGCTTCATGCCTCGGCAGATTTCGTAGGAGAGTGTGTCATTGTGTGTGTGTCTATGTATCTGTGTGTGTATCTACGTATCTGTGTGTGTCTCTGTTTGTGTATGTATGTGTGCGTGTGTCTTGGTAGCTGTGCGTGTTTGATTGTGTGTGTGTGTGTGTGTGTTTGCTTCTACGTATCTGTGTGTGTGTGTGTGTGTGTTTGCTTCTACGTATCTGTGTGTGTGTGTGTGTGTGTGTGTGTGTGTGTGTGTGTGTGTGTGTGTGTGTGTGTGTGTGTGTGTGTGTGTGTGTGTGTGTCTATGTATGTATCTATGTGTGCTAGTGTGTGTGTCTTGGTAGCCGTGCGTGTTTCTGTGTGTGTGCGTGTGTGTGTGCATGCTAGAGTGCTCACTCCAAGTAACAAAGACGGTTCTGTGCATCTCCCTCCCTCCCTCCCTCCCTCCCTCCCTCCCTTCCTGGTTATCCTAGATTGCTCAGCCCCGACGCGACGTATGGAGCGTCTCTCGTCAGGACATCTTCGTCTGCCCTGCAGGAGACGTGGGAACAAGAGCCGGGACGATGGCCCGGGACGTGGCAGATAGAGGAACGCTCCAGGAACAACAGGGACCCCAGTGTTCCAGATCCTATCTCTAATCCACAGCTCAGCTTCACGCTCTGGTCTTAAACTCTCCCTGAACCCCACAGGGACGAACACACGAGCGATGATGAAGAGAGATGAGATATAGTTTGACAAGGATCTAATCCGGTTACGACCACATGCCTGCAACGTGACAATTATTTAGAGCGGCGGACGAAGGCCAGCGTGTTTTCCTCGAAATGTTATGCGCTGTTTCATCACTCGTTTTGAGCTTGTTTGATTCTACATCAAAACTAGTTTTATTACTTTGAACTCCATCCAACGCTAAATCAGACAGAGCAATGGCGAAAGCACAGTGATACTACTATAATAATAGTGACCAGTGGTCATATTCGTCAGGTACTTTCCATCCATGTTTCATGATATGTCCCGTGTTCCATGATATTCATCAATGTTCCATGATATTCCACAATGTTCCATGATATTCCACATGTTCCACATGTTCCATGACACCCAGGCTCTGTGACTCAGTGTGTCAGAGCTATGAGCTCAGCCGCGGGAGGGGCTGGGGAAACACCTGGCTGGGAGCAGCAGGCTGTTAGCTATGTAGCGGTTATCCGAGTAGCCTAGCATCTCCACCACAGTAGAGTCTGGACCACCAGACTGCACTTGAGACGTGGGCTACTCCCGTCTCAAGTGCAGTGTCAAAGTGCAGTGTCAAAATCAATTTCTATACTCTCTCTCTCACACACACACACACACACACACACACACACACACACACACACACACACACACACACACACACACACACACACACACACACACACACACACACACACACACACACACAGTTATTAAGTTTCATAATGAACACAGCTTACTCATGACGCTTGAGCAATCGGAAAAAAAGGATTCTGTGGTTTGCTGACAGCCGTTGCCAAGGGTAATAGGGAGATTTTCTTTTAAAGAGCTGTCAAAACATATACCAAAATACAACGTTTTACATTTATAGCATCGTACTATATTCGGAGGGAAAGATGTTCACACACAGAAAGACATCCGGAACATGAAACCATCCAACCAGCCATGTTGAAAAGGTCAAATACTAACATGAAGTCATCAGTACGAATCAAGAAAAGGGGATTTAAGTCGAGGTCAAAATTAGTCCTTCCTCCAGCCGTACACAAACACTGCCCTTTACAAGCCATCCAGATGACCTTTCGCACACAATGGTCCTCCACGCTCAAGCCCCCACGTTGTACCTTGATAACCAGATCAACATTTCAACAGCCTTGTTTTTTCAAAGTCCCTGGAGACCCCCTCTCCCCCCTTCCCTCTCTCTCCAATAGATCCCCATATGGGTCTAGCAGACAGGGGACTCTTACGTGCTGAGTGCCACGTTAATAATTCAGCACTGCAGGGTAGAGTTCCTGATTGGTGGAGGGAATGACCCATGCGGTGACCGTGGCCCGGGGCGGGTAGCTGCGGTCAGCATGGGGCTCTGTATGGAGACCTAAAGTTTGCTGGCTTTCTTCAGCCTGACCAACACAAATGGGGCCGTTTGCTTCGAGCGCTGTTCTGGGTGCAGGAAGTCTTTCACAAACAGACAAAGAAGTCGCAAAACAAAAAAGTCACATGGACCAAATTGAGCTGGAGTGTTGGCGGCGATATGGTGCATATTAAGTCGCCACAAACACTAATGTATCCATCTTTGCTGGATGCTTTTGCCAGCTTTTAATGAATGGGGGCTGTTAGCCAACATCACAGGCAGAAGAGAAGATACAGAAACACATCCGTGTGGCTCTGAAGCCATGACTTATTAAAGTTAGAGGTTCTGGGGGAAGCCCTAAAAGATTTGATTTATATTTACTTGCCAGTTGAATTCCTCGTGAATAGAAATATAAGAAAAACAGAACCTACTTAGAAAGAATAACTTCATTTTTCGTTCATTTTTGGACGGCTGTAAATTATTGCGTAGAGAAGTGTCTCTTAAAATCTGAAAATCTGACAGTTGCCATGGCTGCTAAAAAAGACCCAGTTCCCCTTCTGGTTTTCAATGGGTTTCGTAGTAATAAGTGGTCCGTCTGCCACAGGCTTGAAACACAGCAACGTCGACTGTTGAAAGAAACCCGTGCTTCAGAAGATGTGGTCTGTGAATACAGTCATACAGTCAGCGACCACATACCAATATCTGAACACACTCAATCATGAAAGATTTCAAATCCTGCTTAAAGAACAATGAGTCTCATTCAAAAAAAAGTCAGGGTGGCTGTGCGACATTGGTGTGCCGTGCGTCGCCCCGCTTCCGTGTCATGCTCTGACACCCCTGCCTCTTGATCTTCCCATTCATCTCCTTCTTCCTGGTGAGGTGTTGTCCACTGCACAGCAAACGCACGGCTCATACAGCCGGCGGATAAACAGACTCACTCTGGGGCTTACTCACTGCACCCTGTGTCCCCAGTCGTGCACAGCCAACATTTTTCTATCAAGACTCTGAAACTTTCCCCTTCCTGATATCAATGTGTGTGTATTCATCATCCAGCCTTCAGAGTCAAAAAAACTTCAATTTAAGGCCAAAACTAAATGATGTCACATGCGCATATGGTTAGAGGAATAAATTAAAATCATATGGAGTTATTGTAATAATTACTTATTGAATAGCCTGACACTTTTTTGGACCGATTGGAGTTTCTTTGTCAGACCTGCTATTTATTCTCGGGCTGTATTTGTTGTTTGAAGCGTCTGGCCCAAGGCTGCCGTCACATGACCACTTTATTAATAAAGCAGAAAGAATACCATGTATTTTACTGAGAGAACTGCATCGAAGGCTGCCTGGCAAAGTAGCCGACATATAACAACTGTGTCCTTCTGCAAAGTTACTGCTGTAAGTTTTTGGTCTGAAAGCCCATACAAAACGTCTCTGTCATTGGCCAATCAGGTTCCTCCCTGACAGGCTCTGATAGGGTGGGATTGCCCTGTTTTGAACCAATCAACAAAGTCTTTGTCATGTGGCCATCATTGAAGACACCAAACCATGCACTCGCATCTTTCTTCCTCTCTTCCTCTCTCCCACCCGTACGGACAGGGTGCCTCAGTGTATGAATCGGCATCAACCAATGAATCGATCAATGAATCAAACAAATACATCGTAGACATTTCCCATAACAAAAAGTGTGCATGTGTTTTGTTTCACAAAATGTTGAAAGAGGTCAACGTGTGACACCCACACAGCCCCTGTGTGTACGTGTGGGTGTGTGTGTAAGTGTGTGTCTGTGTGTGTGCAAGTCTGTGTGTGTGTGTGTGTATGTGTGTGTGTGTGTGTGTGTGTGTGTGTGTGTGTATCTGTGTGTGTGTATATGTGTGTGCCATGCAAGAACAGGTTTGGTGTTGAATGACTCATCAGTGGTGTGAAGAACGGGAGCTGTTTGGACCACAAAGCCCCAGTGCTGCCCAGACAATAGCCGGAGTCTCACAGTCGGATCAAAGACCTCCATTGTGGAAGCTACAGAAAAGCCTTGTCTGGGCTGTTTGCACACACACACTCACACACACACACACACACACACACACCCGCACGCGCACACACACACACACCCGCACACAAACACACAGGCACACCCGCACACACACACACACACACCAGACACACACAAAGGCAAAGGCACACCCGCACGTACACACACACACACACACACACACACACACACACACACACACACACACACACACACACACACACACACACACACACACACACACACACACACACACACACACACACACACACACACTGAATATGTGTCCTTTTAGGGATGCAAAAGAGACAGTAATCAAAGGTGATTTCCTGAAAGTGTACAAATTACTTCCCCCCTACGGACAAATCACATTTTTAACTCCCACTTTGAGGCATAAATGTTTTGCAAGTAACGCAATAAGACCTATTGTGATGATGTGGCCTCAGTGTTCTGATGTTCTGCCAACTGCAAAACTATTGAAATTCAGAAATGTGTATTTTATTTTTACTTTAAGAATATATTTAGCTGTTATGCACCCCTTTCTTTCCAACACTTTATAACTTTTTGTTAGAAACGTTGCTCTAAAAATAAAGCATGACTTCCGTACTGACTAACTTACTTACTGACTTAATCCTTGAAAGCCTTGCCATTCATTATAACTTTCAGCCTCATCATCATGGGTCATCTCTGACCCATGATGATAACCCATCACTATTCTGTCTGTTCTTAATTCACTATTCTGTCTGTTCTAGCGTGTTGCGGGTACTGGACTGGATGCCTGGACTCTCCTCATGGATAACCGGCCAGAACCTCATCACCATTTTAATATGATGTGCATGTATTTACCTGTATGTCAATTGTGGCACCCATTGCACTCCTGACCATCTCTGGAAGAAGGGATCCCCTACACTGCGTTTCTTCTCAAGATTTCTTCCTTGCTGATTCAAGGGAGTTTTTTCTTGCCCGTGTGGGGGCATGGGTAAAGGGGGGTGTCACAAATATTTGGCCTGTTAAGCCCTTTGAGACTGTAATGGTGATTAAGGGCTATACAAATACAATTGAATTGAATTGAATCTCTGGATGCAAAACCTTGATTTTCTAGCTCAGCAAGTGCCACATAACGCATCACATCCTGTGGGTATGTGATGATGAACACACAGGTCGGGTGAGAGCCCAGGCTGTCAGTCTGGTGGAGCAGGTCTAGACCTCCCCCTCACATTGACAGATGTCTTTGTATTGATCAGAATGTTCAACACAAGCAGTTCCTTTATCACATCACATAGATAGCAAGCCCTGCGACCCGGGAGGAAGCCACAAACATGGTTCCTCTAAAATTAATCAAGTACACTAAAAGCAATGTTCTAGTGATGTTTCATCTACTATACAACACCTTGACAAAAAGTGATTCAGTCGTATGCACTTTCATTTGTATGTCAATGTGATGAATGCTATTCTTAAGGTTTTAACGATAATGTGCCTATTTGTCACAACTGCATAATAAAATTATATTGACTATGCCCAAGTGGAAAGAGACATGAGGAAGTGTGTATGGCTTGAGGATGTGGTGTTTATTTCATCGTCACTTCGTTTTTTGGTATTCAACACAAATCTTTAACCACGTCCCGCCTGGCATTCTCCCTGTGCAGTCTTTGTGAAATGCTCTCCATGACAGACTGCTCCCCAGTCGTCGGAAGGACTCTGTAAGACTTCAAGCTGGCCCAGGCGATCCTAGTTCCAAATCACCAAATACTCAATTCCTACCCCTTTCTGTCAAGTGCACGTTGGCATATCAATGTGGATCGACAAGGCCCACAAAACTTTAGGCTTTCGATTTTACAATTATGCACAATTTAGGAGAAATATACATGCAATATTTGTATATTGAGGAGTTTCCACCATGATTAAGATCATGTAATGTGCGTCCTCTCTCTCTCTCTCTCTCTCTCTCTCTCTCTCTCTCTCTCTCTCTCTCTCTCTCTCTCTCTCTCTCTCTCTCTCTCTCTCTCTCTCTCTCTCTCTCTCTCTCTCTCTCTCTCTCTCTCTCTCTCTAAGATTACAGATCATCAAGTGGGTTCCACTGTTTCCAAACAAATGCCATTCCCTGAAGCAATTTCCACATCATGCCAATGAAATACTGATTTGGACTTTTTGGCATTTTCAGAAGAGTAAATTATGAATATTCTTCTGCCTGTGTGTGGAGTTGATCCCTTTTCCTGAATGTCACAAGGCTGTCATAGTAGGGTGGAAAGCTCCTGTCGCAGTTTGTGGAAGGATGGAACGGGAGGGAGGGAGGGGGAGAGAGAGAGAGAGAGAGAGAGAGAGAGAGAGAGAGAGAGAGAGAGAGAGAGAGAGAGAGAGAGAGAGAGAGAGAGAGAGAGAGAGGACAAAGGGTAGAGGGGAGAGACATGGAGAGCAAGGGAGAGGGCTAAAAAGAGAGAGAGCAAGGAAGATATTAAGGAGGGTCAAGAGACAGAGATCAAGATAGAGGGTGAAAGAGAGTGAGAGAGAGGCAAGGAAAGAGATGGAGAGAATGAGATAAAAGGTGAGGTGAAACACACACACACAGAGAGAGAGAGGCAAGGAAAGAGATGGAGAGAATGAGATAAAAGGTGAGGTGAAACACACACACACACACAGAGAGAGAGAGAGAGAGAGAGAGAGAGAGAGAGAGAGAGAGAGAGAGAGAGAGAGAGAGAGAGAGAGAGAGAGAGAGAGAGAGAGAGAGAGAGAGAGAGAGAGAGAGAGAGAGAGAGAGAGAGAGAGAGAGAGAGAGAGAGAGAGAGAGAGAGAGAGAGAGAGAGAGAGAGGAGAGAGAGAGAGAGAGAGAGAGAGAGAGAGAGAGAGAGAGAGAGAGAGAGAGAGAAATCAGAGCTCATGTGGTCGTGTAGGCTTGACCATGGTTACAGAGAGCAACACGCCTCCTGTTCGCCCTGCCCTGGTGCACACAGACAGAAGAGCGAAGAATTCCGCTGGAATGTGTGAGGAATGAGGAAGTGTGGGGGCTTCCAGGCAGACGCTAACCCCAACCCAGTCAGTCAATGATTGATTAGCAAAGTGACAAATCATAGAAAACCCCCATCTGTGTTGCAGACAGTTTCACTTAGCCTACTAACAGCGTCATATGTAGTTCACATTTTAAGAAAAGGAGGAGTGGGCGAAAGGAACTTTTTATGAAGAAAAAAATATACATTGATACATTTGATACCACTGATTTCACAGGTGATACATTTATACCACCAGTGGGTGTCCGCGCAAGTCACGCAAACCGTTTATTGAGCACCCAGGCGTCGAGCAGCCTTACCTCCAGCACCTGAACATAACTGGATGGAAACCACCCTGTGGCTCCATCCTTCTCGCCCTCCCACCAGCCTCCCGGCAGGGCTTGGACGATCTTGATCCTGTCTCCCGCCTCGAAGGTCAGTCCCTGCTGGTGCTGGTCCCCGCTAAAGGGGTATAAACTTTTGCAGTAACATCCGGACATCTCCAACGCCGATCAATCCCCGTATAGTTGCACTCCCTCTCCGGTCAGTGTGACGAGCCCCTTTCGAAGAGAAAACTTTTTTAGAAAAGGGACGTTTCTTGAAGAAAGAAAACCCGTGAAATGTCGATTAACACGCGGACGTGAGTAACATGTTAAGGATCTGAGTGTAACTCGATTTAAAACGGGTCAAAGCGACAGGTTATCCCGCTGTCTGCTCTTGTCTTGTCGTGTGTGCGAGTAGTCCTGTACTGCGAGTTGAAGTTAGCCGCGCCTGCTCTTCCAGCGACTGGCAAGTCAAACATATGCGCCCCTTCAGGTTCTGCTCTGCCATAAACAAAGCGCCGTCACACATCACACCGAGGATGAGGAGGATGGTGACGAGGATGATGATGATGGTGATGGTGATGGTGATGATGATGATGGTGATGATGATGAAGAGGATGAGGATGATGGTGATGATGCAATAGGCCAGTTTAAGCATTTTTGCCAGGCTATTGATTTATTTGTTTGCTGTAAAACAATACTTTGATCCATAAACATTTTGGGATCAATTCTATCGTTCCAGTTTAGTTCTTCGGGTAAAACAATAGATCTGTTTGCGGATAGCCTGCTTGTGATTAATCACATCTTGCTCGGGTTTAATTATTTGTAATTTATCTGGTTATAAACATTAGTTCACATGAATTGTAACTTAACTTAGCATAAATGTATTTAGACATAGATAGATAGATACAGACAGACAGACAGACAGACAGACAGACAGACAGACAGACAGACAGACAGACAGACAGACAGACAGACAGACAGACAGACAGACAGACAGACAGACAGACAGACAGACAGACAGACAGACAGACAGATAGATAGATAGATAGATAGATAGATAGATAGATAGATAGATAGATAGATAGATAGATAGATAGATAGATGGATGGATATTTGTATGCTGTGTGCTCTCCATGTTACACCATGCTCAGACTCCACCAGCCCTACAGCGCCCCCTATGGGAAAACTGAACATGCGTTCTGAGTCTGACGTCATGAGTTAAAGGCAGTAAAGAGTTGCGTCTGAGGAAACCAGCGGTTTCAAACCGCGGGGTCGTTATCTTTAGTCGGTTATTGTTTCTCATGGGAGGAGTTGAGTAGAGATAAGTAGCTAACCCTATAGATCTCTGAATTCTTTGTACTACTGTTGATATTTTTTGTTCTAATGTTAACGTTTTTATTATCTTATTCCATATAGTTTATTACATAAATCATATGTAATTCTGAAGCTTTCGATTAGTTTAATTCAATAATAGCATTTTCATATGGCCTAAGTAAGGCAAGTAAAGGGAAGATGTTGTGTTCTCTGCCATTCTGACAGGCACCATTGGGTGGCACTGGTGTCATTGCTATAACTGCCTGGTATAGCGAAGCGACGCTACCTTGGGTGAACTTTAAAAAATACAAATCTGCAACAAAATAGTTGTCAACGATGACATTTGAGAGAAGAAATAGGACTAACATCAATAAATGATTTGAGTTTTGCAAAGAGTATTTATTTAAATTGCTTCAAAAGTTTCGATATGCAGTGATGCTGTCCTATATGAATCTTTTGCTTCCTCTTTGTTCAGATTAAATTGTGTTTGGATTGAATTACATGATTCTCGTGCATCCGGTTCTAAAGCGATGGCCAGTTAAACAAAGATACATAAGAAAAATGAGACTCAATCAAAACACATAGCAAAAGTATTGATTATTGCTTTGAGAATATTAATATAAAATTTCATGAATCATTTAATATAAAGATTTGAAGAACCCAGTACCTGGCCAGCAACAGGGTCTTAAACTTGGAACAAGAAAAACAAAATCTTTCCACAGAGTGTAATAATAGTAGTCAGTAGTCATTAAATATAGATAGAAAATATGAGTAACTGCGTACATTGGATATACTTGTATATTACTATTAGGCAGTTTCTAGATGTAGAGCTCCAGTGGGAACAGCTTTTTGCCTAAGTGTGTGTGTGTGTGTGTGTGTGTGTGTGTGTGTGTGTGTGTGTGTGTGTGTGTGTGTGTGTGTGTGTGTGTGTGTGTGTGTGTGTGTGTGTGTGTGTGTGTGTGTGTGTGCGCGTGTGTGCCTGTGTGCGTGTGCGTGTGCGTGCAATTCTTTCTTTAACCACCAGACACTAGGCCTATCAGTTCGTTAATTTTACCCCTCATGAACATGAATTGTTTGCCACCTGTGTCGTGAACTGTTTATTAAGTCTGCAGTTTCGGTTGCGCCTCGTCAGTCCGCACAGCCTTTGGAACTATACTTCCGTGCGTCGTCGTCTCTATATTTTTATATTTTCACATTTTTCAGCTTATGTTTACTTAAAAGATATTTTGGAGCAAAGACTTGAGCCTGCATGCACTTTTTCTACTGCAGCTATTGAGGCTACTCCTTCCGAAAATGTCGGAACTATTTTTAAAAAATATAGGCCTAACCCACCCATCCACAAGTCAATCAATCGAGGGATTTTCCCACAATAAATAGTTTTATTCTGGTGGACAAAGGTTGTATTTACTTTTGCATAAACTGCAACGTTATCTGTGTCGGCTTCCTATCTTTGAACTCTAACATAGACCTCTCTTTCAATTAAACGATGGGGGGGAAACCATAGCCCTACAGTCTGATTAGTATACAAAGACACCCAAAGGGGCTTTTAAACGAGCAATTAAGTTGTGGAGGAGTCAGTATCCCAATGATCGAAATCAAGGCCATCTCTGTACACAATGCATCTACTGTTTTTTAGCAATTCTTACAACCAAAAGCTACAAAAGTGCTAGCAAAACATTACATTTACAAACAGAACCATAAATCCTCAACTCTATATTGCCTTAATCATGTGTGTGTGTGTGTGTGTGTGTGTGTGTGTGTGTGTGTGTGTGTGTGTGTGTGTGTGTGTGTGTGTGTGTGTGTGTGTGTGTGTGTGTGTGTGTGTGTGTGTGTGTGTGTGTGTGTAAGTGAAAGGCTCCGTGAGAATATTTTTTGGACTGTGCCGCATTCTGAAAGAGGGCTCTCGTGGCTCTTTTCTAATCAATCAGGACATATCTTCCCTGATTGGTTCGGGGAAACCGTCTTTCCCGTAAATCACAGGTGTGTGAAATGCGAAGCTTCTCAATGGCGGATCAATGTGAGGGAGGGAGCAGAGAGGGAGCGAACCCACAAGTCGGCCCTTAAGCACCCTTTAGAGTCAAATTTTAGATTACATTTTTAATTGTGGCTGATTTATCCGTGGTTTCCCTTTTGTTCCCCTTCTGTGAATTCAGTGGCCATGGCAGTTTACACGGTGACTGGCGTGTGTCCCGTTGTGGGTCCTCTCGCCCCCTTAGTTCTGCCGTCCCCTGGCGGATTTATCCCTGAAAAATGTTAGCTGGAGACTCGCCCACTAGCCATGCGCCGGGCCGATTATAACATTTAATCAGCGCGGGAGATCGCCTCGCACGTTTAGATTCATCCGCCCTCTTTTTCCCGGGAAATCTCATCGTTGAGACGGATTGCTGCGCGAGCCTCACCGACCGGCCAATCAATCATTCTTTAATCAGAGGCCGCGCGGACAGACTCCTCCCACTTCCAGCCCCTCTTCTCGCTTTGGCTTCGTGCTCTGTGCCACGTGCCATCATCTCATCGCGGCGGATGACTCCAACCCCACTACCACTTTCTACTCCGAATGGTTCTGTGTTCGATTCCCTGGGGTCCATGTAGACCTGCAGTCAGGCATAACTCATCTAATTTCATTCATTTTATTCTACATTCACCCAAACCTCACTACTTATCCCACATTGACAATACTAAAGGGGAAGATGTCTATTTTCGAATTAGGATAGTGCTATCCCACGTGTATTTCAATACGCGTTCTGCAACGTCAACGTTTCTGCAAGAAAAATGCTGAAAAGTTAGACCACTGACACCGCGTTCACCATTGTTCCGATTTGGAACAACTATTATGCCAAATGTATTACATTTTATATTGAGATCCCTGTGTAGTTTTTTCTATCGGTTTATTTTGTTCTCATAATATTCGAATTGCTATTTGAAAAATAAAAACACACAGAAGTTAGTTGTCTGCGGTGTAAGCCTATCAAACATAATTCTACTGAAACGAAATGAACTAATAATGTCATTGTTAAAGGTTTTATGATGACTCATACCAAGAATGATATGTATAGGCCTAATTATTTACAATCCAAAACGGAACAACGCAAGGGCACAGGGGCTTATGTGTACTAACAAACAAAACCATTAATTCACTTTGTTGCGCCACAATGGATGGACTAGACCAGAGCTCTGCGTAACGCCTCATCAATAACGCACTCCCGCTAAAACGTTACTTTTTCAATTCAAAGACGCTATGATGTCACGTGGGGGGAGATCATTTTTCCCGGGGCATGACGGTCTCTGGGAGAGGAGCGCGCTCCTCTTCTTTGACACCCTCGTGCGCTATGGCAATGGCTCCAAGCTGGACGTCGCCGCCGGAACTTGAATCAAACCCGCGTTTCGTTGTAGACCTTCGGTGGCGAGACCTTAACGCAGCAACTATTGCGCGCCAGCTAGCAAATTAAATTATTTCTCTATTTACGGTTAAAAAAAAAGTGCTGAACGTCCAGATCTAGATTGAAGTCAACCCGAGCGCACGCAGCGCGAGATCAGACGGAATAAAAGATGCGCGGTCCATATCCACGGAGATATGGCATGCGCGCTCCTCAACGGTCGAGCGGTGCCGTCCTCACCTCGGCTCATCCCGACCTGCCTGTGCGTGTTTTCCTTCCTCGTGACATACCTGTGCTACTCTGCATTGTTTTCTGCTGATGCGGTCATCATGCAAGCGCCGGGAGACCTGCCGCGCGGCTGCCGGCGCTCTCCGGTTGACGGTGGCGGGAAAAGGCGCCTCCAGAAATCGGTCTCGTGCGTTTTACCTTTCGAGGAGGGGGAGCGCGACCCTGTGCGTGCGCTACCCCGCCGGAACGATACGCTGAGCTCCCCGCCGGTGACCGCAAAGTTTGGGAATAAGAAGTTACCGAATGCCATCATCGTCGGCGTGAAGAAGGGCGGCACGCGCGCAGTTCTGGAGTTTATCAGGATTCACCCTGACGTGCGCGCGGTCGGCACCGAGACTCACTTCTTCGACCGGAACCACGACCGCGGACTGGACTGGTACAGGTAACTCATGCAAACACGCATTTACTGCGTTCATATTTTACCATCACCTACAAATAAATAAAAGTAATTCATAAATAATTCAACATGAAAAATAATATAGTAAAACAGATTTGTAAGAAATGTTTCACTCAGACTAAAGTGTGTGACTCAACAGAAGTTGGATCAGTAGAAAACAACTCCACTTACTCCATCTCGGTAAATTTCCCTTGACCTTCCCCTGGTGTGGTCAGGTGACCCGAGCGCTCCTTTATTCATTCATCTAGTAGTTATCAACAGAAAACCTTATTCTGGTTAGAACGGCTCCTCCTACTCCTCTCTCACAATCTACTGCCTCAAAGTCTACTTCTCTACACTACTACTTTACTCAAACTGCACTCCGTTGTCTTTGTCTAAAACTCGGCACTATTCTATACCCTATCCTATAGTCTATCTACTACATCATTGTGTACTCTATTCCACTGTCTTCTATTATATAACTCCACTCAAACCCTCATTATATTGTACTGTATTCCAGTATATTCTATACTCTACTCTACTGTCTACTCTATCCTACTGTTAAACTGCAGTCTGAACTTGACCGCTCTGTTGGCTCTACCCTGAGAAGCTCTTCTATGCGCTACACACGTCTCTAATAGGCTAGCAGGCTCTTCCAATGCTCTGCTGTCGGCTGTACTCTGTGCCACTCTACTCTGGTCCACTGTACTGTACCATCCACTTTATTCTCTACTTCACTGTCTAAATGAATCTCTACTCTATCCTACTGCTCGGTGCAGTAGAATAGAATGTGCTATACACCGTTTCTACTGTGTTCTACCCTATCTTTTCTCCTCATATACTCTACTTTGTTCCGCCCCCCCCCCCCCCCCACAAAACAATCAGTAGAACTTTTCCCAGCTTCAGAAGTGCTCCGTCGATGTAAATGTCGTGGGGGTTTGCTACGCGGTGTGTCAGTGGGGAGCGTCCTACTTTCAGGGTCTCCTCCGTATCTCCTGCCGTTGATTTATTACCCGCGCCGGGGCTGATTTCTGGGGTGACGCCGGGGCCTGCCTGACAGCCGCCCGCTCCTCCACGCACGCAGAGCCCGAACTGGGTTGGCAGCCCAAGAGGAACTTCTTTATGCAAGTGGCGTCCGCCAAGCGCTGGCCTAAATACACACGGAATACACAGAAAATACACTGCTACTACGCGCTAAACAGACACCGTCGACACACAAACTGTAACGGTTCAGACAGTGGAGCTCTAGGAGACAATCCACTCATCTTTAATCATGAGGGCTCCAACCACCAATTATCTTGGTTGACGACATTGTCTGTCGATGAAATCGTTAATCGATGTGCATTCAACATATTAGATATACGTTTACATATGAGCTATATTTATCAGACTTACCTATATTTATTCTGTCTTTTGTTTATGGTATTGTTGACTATTTGCTTTGACTTTACTGCTGTTTAAATTCTGCATTCTCTTTGCAAAAAGTGTGTGTAATATGTTGAACATCTATTACTTTATTTTATTCCTGATATAACCTCTCCTTTATATTCTGACCAGCTGTGATGGACAGGTCATATGTGATGAAGCAGCCTCTAGCTGTGATAAAGGTCAGGGTGTAGCTGTAATAAGGACCCGAGGTGTGTGAGGACAGTTTGGAACTGGTAAAGGACAGAGCGTAATGATGATAAAACACAGACTGCAACAATGATAAAGGACAGGATTTAACTTTAATTAAGGACAGACTCTAACTGTGTTGAAGGTCCGACTGCAGCTGTGATTCGCTCACGATTTGCTTTGTGTCCAGGAGCCTGATGCCTCGGACCCTGGAGGGCCAGATCTCCATGGAGAAGACCCCCAGCTACTTCGTGACCGCCGACGCCCCTCGCCGCATCGCCGCCATGTCCCGCCACACCAAGCTCATCGTGGTGGTCCGCGACCCGGTCACCCGCGCCATATCGGACTACACCCAGACCCTGACCAAAACGCCGGACCTGCCCAGCTTCCAGGAGCTGGCCTTCCTGAACCAGAGCCAGGGTCTGGTGGACGTCTCGTGGAACGCCATCCGCATCGGCCTGTACGCCCTGCACCTGGAGTGCTGGCTGCGCCACTTCCCCCTGGAGCAGATCCACTTCGTCAGCGGCGAGCGGCTCATCACCGACCCGGCCGGCGAGCTGGGCCGGGTGCAGGACTTCCTGGGCCTGAAGCGCATCGTTACCGACAAGCACTTCTACTTCAACCGCACCAAGGGCTTCCCCTGCCTGAAGAAGCCCGAGAGCAGCGTGTCGCCGCGCTGCCTGGGCAAGTCCAAGGGCCGCACCCACGTCCAGATCGACCGCGAGGCCGTCGAGCAGCTCCGGGACTTCTACCGGCCGCACAACGTCCGCTTCTATGAGATGGTGGGGTTTGACTTCAGATGGGACTAACCCAGGGGGCGGATGCTGAGAGTTATCGGAGAGAATCCGGCCAGCTCTGCTCATTCCAACTTCCGAAAAGAAATATCCGATCTCTTAATTGATGTGTATGTCGGCTGGCCGTCCCCCCAAGGAACACTAATACAGACGCGAACCATGAAGTACAAGATGACCAGGAGATGTAATTCCCTCTCTCGCTACGAACCACACATCTTAAGTTCCCCCCTCCAGCTGTTCTCCCTCATGAGATGAGAACACCTGCAAACAAAGTTAAGATGGGAACAATTCCAGTAGGATGGACGCTTAAAAGTGGCACAGAAAGGTTCTTGTCGCATGGCTTTCAAAATAAAAGCGCACAATTAGCTTGTTTCCCAGCTGGGAGGGTAGGCTAGCTGGCCTGCGGTTCATTTCTCCATACTGGGAACCAGTGTGTGAGGGCTGCTTTGAACAACGAAGAGGGGAGATTCACTGGCTTCAATTCCAAATGTCACGTTAGCTATTTAGCGGTTCAGGATGTTAGCTCATGCTGCTTACCAGCTTCTCCGTTGGCTGACGGGTGGATTAGGACGAATCTACGGATGAGTTGGATTAGTTCCCGTTGAAACCTGCTGCACTAATCAAAACAGGGATTAGAGAGAGACCCTGGAAATGTCAGAGCTGTCTTCTCGGAGGACTAGCGTGGAGATGCCTCAACGCTATACCCTAAGCAGGGTATATTTTGGATTATATTCGCTGTATTCATAGCATGAGTAGGATGTCTTGTGAATGCAACAACCAACGCTTCAGTCGTAAGGACTTTATGATGGCTGTGATTATGCAGAATTAAAACCTTGCTAATTTTTCTGTAACTTTAAGATGTAAGATCTGCTCTCGTATCATGTCCACCAACACCTCACGGGCCGCACATAGAAAACTAATAAATGAATCCTCACCTCACGTCTCTCTCTGATGACTCCTGGCGCTCAGCTCCGATGTTTCCTCACAACATGTTGAGGGTCTGGTTGTTTGTGGCGGTTGGTCAATACGTTGACTGACACTTCTAGGAACCGAGGGTGGCTGGTTCCTCCTCGCCTGAAGTCCTGTTGGTTCCTTGGGCGAGACCTTACCCCTCCCCCTTGTTTTGAAGGGGTAAGAGGAAGGGGTAGGGGTAAGGGGTAGAAATGGGGGGCCTTACACTCTTCACTTTGAATGTGAAATTGAAGATGCGATAGAAACCCAAGTCTTTATGTTTCTACAGCCTGAACCACTATGCCTTCCATTCCAAACAGGGTAAAAGTAAACGTGTAACAAGGTAAGTGGGATTTCCACCAGGTTCCACAGTTTTCCTCAGAGACCCGCCCAGGGATGCTGTTGAGTATCAGTTGAGGTTTCTTTCGGATTTATTATTCTGATCACTAATCAATGACAGCCCCGATGCCACCAAGTTGTGGCACTTATCACATCTCAGCCGGGACTGTTTGACACATGGAGATGGGAGGTTTGGGCGGGCCGCGTGGCGGTGAATACTAAAACCTCCTGCTGGTCCGACAGAACAGGGGAGTCATCAGCCACACGTCGTCTGAGAAGATGTCAACACGTCAGATGCACAATACAGTCTGCAAATGATGTTAACCGGTTCTCTCTTCACGCAAGGTGGAAAACCTTGCAGACGTGTATTATAACAAAACAGTTTGTTGAGGTAGGGGTTCAGCCACCTGCTATTAGTTTACTGTTCTTTAACAGGAAACACTGTAGTACCACTCTTTCCTCTCTGATGGTAGATGAGGGATGGTGTGGATGTTGGCATCACAAGTTTCTAAAGACATGAATTAATTCATATTTATAAAGTAAAACTTCTTGATTAAATGGATTCCACACAGTTTGATGATCCAATAGATGCGGAGAGAGGGAGGGAGAAAAGTAGAAAGGAAGAGAGATGTCAAGGGAGGCAGCAGGGGAAGCGGGAGAGAGAGCAGAGTGTATTGAGGGCAGATGTGTTTCGTTTCTCCAGAGTACCGTACTCTCTGTGGGCTAGAAAATCAGAGAGTCTGGTCCTACTGAATCCTGATGTTCAGAGCTCTAGAGGGGAGCAGGAAAACTCACTTCTCCGCAAACATCACTTCACTGTTTTACACTCTGCCTAACCAACCCCTGAGATACTTTCTCTCTTTCTCTCTTGCTGTCTCTCGCGCTGGCTCACTCTTGCTCGCTCACCATCTCTATCTCTATGTCCCTATTCCTCTCCATCTCACACTCTCTCTCTCTCTCTCTGTCACAGCCTTCATTAAACTCCCACATTCTCTGGGAGAGCGCACTGTGTGTGTGTGTGTGTGTGTGTGTGTGTGTGTGTGTGTGTGTGTGTGTGTGTGTGTGTGTGTGTGTGTGTGTGTGTGTGTGTGTGTGTGTGTGTGTGTGTGTGTGTGTGTGTGTGTGCGTGTGTGTGTGTGTCAGCTCTGTCTCCATATTCTCCAGCTGTCAGGTGAGTCCAGATTGCTGCCGTACTCCTTCGCCTCCCACTGCTCCTCTCTTTGCTATCTCTGCTACTCCTCCTCTTCATCTTCCCTACTCTTCCTCATCATCCTCTTCCTCCTCCTGCTTTTTTCTATTAACTCTCCTCCTGCTTTTCTTCCATCCTCATGCCCCTCTCTTGCTCCTTGTATCGCACACATGGGTCCTCATTAGGCCTACTGGCTGGCGTCCTCCTCCTACTTCTCCTCCTCCTCCTCCTCCTCCTGCTCCTAGTGAGGGACTGATTAGACTGAACGACTCTGGGGAAAACCTGCAGGTCAAATCTCCTCTCCTTTTCTCTAGCTCTATATCGGTACCCCCCTCTCCTTTATCACCTCTCTCGTTTTCTCCAACCATATATTGAGACCGCTTTCTCTCTGCCTTTCTCTACCGCTATCGCTGCTTCTCTCCTTTTATCTAACTCTCTATTGCTACCACTCTCACCTTCCCTACCACTCTCATATTTTCTCTTCCTCTATTTCTACCTCTCTCTCTCTCAATCCATTTCTCTACTTCTCCGTCACCACCTCTCTCTCTTTTCTCCTTTTTTTCTTTCTCTCTATGGCTACCTCCCTCTCCTTGTTCTGTCCCCATCTCTCTCTCCCTCTCTTTCCCTCTCTGCATCCCCCCTCTCTCTCTTTATCCCTCCATCCCTCAACTCACTCCCCCGCCTCTCTCTAGATCACTATCTTTTGTCTCTTTCGTCCTCTCTCTCTCTCTCTCTCACTCCCACTCTCCAACTCTCCCACTTGCTCTCTCTTTCCCGCTCTTTCTTTCATGCTCTCTCTCTCTCTCTCTCTCTCTCTCTCTCTCTCTCTCTCTCTCTCTCTCTCTCTCTCTCTCTCTCTCTCTCTCTCTCTCTCTCTCTCCCTCTCTCCCTCTGTCTCCTCCTCTCCCCTGTGGATTGGTATCCCTGGAGGCGCTGGTATGTAACTATGGGATCCTGTCTAATCATTTCGGAATCAGATCTTGATGATATCGTCACCGTAGCGCTAACCCAAACCCAAATTAGCATAACAATCATAGATAATTGGCTTTTGTTGACAATACGTTGAAGATCTGTTGAGCTGATACATACTTACTGTAACAGATACACTAAGAACTAATCCCAGAACTTGTACATTATGACAAACCTTGTTTTGGGACATTGAATTGTTGAACTGATCCATCCTATTTATTTATATTTAATCATTTTTGTCAAAGTATATCAATATTGGGGTCGGGGTCGGCTTAGCTCAGGAGGAAGAGCAGTTGTCTTGTAACCGAAAGGTTGGTAGTTCGATCTCCAGCTCCTCCTGGAGTGTTGATGTGTCCCTGAGCTGGACACTTAACCATAACTGCTCCTGACGAGCTGGCTGTCGCCTTGCATGGTTGACTCTGCCGTCGGTGTGTCGATGTGTGCATTAACCGATGTAAGTCGCTTTAGATAAAAGTGTCTGCTAAATGCCCTAATTGTAATGGGATTTGTACAGAGTATGTGTAGATGAGGGGATGGAGTATTAGCGAACAAGATTTATTTTCCGATCAAGGTTAATAACTAAGGTAAGTAGGAAATAAAAAAAAGGCTTTAGGGTTAGGGTAACCAGATAGTTTGTGTGTGTGTGTGTGTGTGTGTGTGTGTGTGTGTGTGTGTGTGTGTGTGTGTGTGTGTGTGTGTGTGTGTGTGTGTGTGTGTGTGTGATGGGTCGGGTGGGTGTGTGGGTCAAGGACAGGGAAGGGGCATTGTATGTTTACTGAGCTCCACATAGAGTTGAATATTCCCAGGAACAGCTTTTCTTTATCCTTCTCTATATCTCTGTAGAAAGATGTACAAACACAGATAGTGTGTGTGTGTGTGTGTGTGTGTGTGTGTGTGTGTGTGTGTGTGTGTGTGTGTGTGTGTGTGTGTGTGTGTGTGTGTGTGTGTGTGTGTGTGTAAATTAGTTTCTGATAGAATATGAGCTCCCAAACAAGTTTTTGAAACTGTAATGGAACTAAACTATTATGATAACAAACTAGAGGGATAACAACAAGATGATGATGAGGATGGTGATGAAGGTTCAGCAGAGACAGTAGAAGACGTCTGTCCGGAGGGAGATGTCCTCACATGATGCGTTGAACAAGCTACAAACTAGAACATCTTCACAGGATGAGAAACCGAGGCAGCACAGAATGAGAACGAGAGAGAGAGTGGGGGGGGGGGGGAGTGGGTTGAAGGGGAGCAAGTGACTAGGGAAGAGATACTGACACTACAGAAAGGGCGAGGGGAGAGGGAGAGACACGGTAGGGGATGGAGAGGAGAGAGGGACAGAGATGTTAGGAGAGGGAGAGGAGAGAGGGACAGAGACATTAGGAGAGGGAGAGGAGAGAGAGAGAGAGACATTAGGAGAGGGAGAGGAGAGAGGGACAGATATGTTAGGAGAGGGAGAGGAGAGAGGGACAGAGATGTTAGGAGAGGGAGAGGAGAGAGGGAGAGAGAGAGACGTTAGGAAAGGGAGAGGAGAGAGGGAGAGAGATGTTAGGAGAGGGAGAGGAGAGAGGGAGAGAGACGTTAGGAGAGGGCGAGGATAGTGGGACAGAGACGTTAGGAGAGGGAGAGGAGAGAGGGAGAGAGACACTAGGAGATGGGGAGGGGGGGATAGATGTTAGGAGAGGGAGATGGGGGGAGGAGGGGGGGAGACTCTTGTCCTGGTGCGTATCAGAGGGGGTGTTCTGGAGAGGAGCTGCTCCTGTAGGAGGTCCTGAGAGGGGTGAAGATGTGAGAGGAGGAGGTGCGGGCAGAGGAGGTGCTTCAAGCAGGAGTCTGGGTGGCGCCGACAGGGAGTCCCAGCGGCGGGAGCGTCAGACTCTGGGACCAAATTAAACCCAAGCCCTGACAACTCCGGCACTCTGTCCTGCTGCTAATGTTCCCTCCCCTCCCTCCCTCCCTCCCTCCCTCCCTCCCTCCCTCCCTCCCTCCCTCCCTCCCTCCCTCCCTCCCTCCCTCCCTCCCTCCCCTCCCTCCCTCCCTCCCTCCCTCTCCACTTTGCTATCGCCCCTCCTGTCTGACTTCCACCCTGACAACCTCAAGTCAAGACAGGAAACAGGATGGATGAACTACAGAGCTCCATATATTAACTTACAAAAAAACACCATATAACACTCTGCACTCGCTTACGTCCCCCCCCGTCCCCCCGTCCCCCGTCCCCCGCCCCCCTCCACCCGACCACACCAGAGGTTCCCCTGTCCACTTACCACACCAGCACTTAACATGAAACAACACAAACGACACACCAGAAATGTCCTCCACACATGGCGCCCTGCAGAGAGAGAGAGAGAGAGAGAGAGAGAGAGAGAGAGAGAGAGAGAGAGAGAGAGTGGGAAGCGGGGGAGGTAGAGCGGTGGGAGACGGGGGAGAGACAGGGAGAAGGGGACTCTGGGGCTTCCATGTTGCAGAATAGCGTACGTCGGCAGTCTGCAGCGTTAGAGATGTTCCACTCTGTCTATTCATCAGACAGATGAGAGGCTGGAGCTTTGATTAGGGGAGAGGGGAGATCGCTCTGTCTCTCCCTCCCTCTCGCCGTGCGTCCAGGAGTCATGTGCTAATTATCTTGTTAGTCTCGACAGGTTCCTCCCGACCAGAGACACTGCTGGAGTCAATCACGACGTGGGATGACAACCACGCAGCACCGCAGCTGCGCACTACTGCGCACTACTGCGACCACATCCAGGGAAGAATGGAACCAGGCGAACCAGGTGAGCCCGCAACCTGAAATCAATGCAGCTATGGATCCAAGAAAACATCGCAACCAAGGCAATCGTGCAACCACACAGCGTACCATCCCTGTGGTACCGCAAGGGTGCAACCGTGCAGCTAAGCAGCCATTCAAACCGCACAAGATCAGAACTATGCAACACTGCAACGGGCAAATGTGCTGTCATGCTACCACGCATCCACTCAAACCCACATCCAGGCAACCGGGCATCTTCGCAACAACACATTGCAACCATGCAGGACCTAAAGAATGCAATCATGTAGCCAGGCAACCATGCAATTGCACAATATGGTCCCAAGGATTCGGGCAACCGGGCAGCTACCCAGCGAGATGTTGTAAACATGCAGGTCCACAACAGACAATGCAACCACGCCGCCAGTCTGCACAGGAAGTGGCTGTCGTTGGAGTTGTTTACATGGTAGTTAGAATCTTCTTCTTAGCTACACACACGCACACGCACACGCACACACACACACACACACACACACACACACACACACACACACACACACACACACACACAGGGAGAGTGGTGTTAGCTGTAGAGCTGACAGCTACCATACATACATAGTTTAATGCTCAGCCAATTCCTTATTCATCTCTCTCTCGTTCTCGCTCTCATTCTCTCTCGCTCTCATTCTCTCTCTCTCTCTCTCTCTCTCTCTCTCTCTCTCTCTCTCTCTCTCTCTCTCTCTCTCTCTCTCTCTCTCTCTCTCTCTCTCTCTCTCGATTGAGGTGTCATGTCGAGAGAACTGCATGCTTTGGAGGGCGGCCTTCAAAATTCAAAGAGTCTTACTTTGAGTGTGCGTGTGTGTGTGTGTGAGCATGTGTATGGTGAGCATGTGTGTGTGAGTGTGTTTCAGAGAGAAAGTGTGTTTTCAGAGATTTTATTTTTATTCTTTCTGCGCTCATGAAATATCAAAAGTGTTATTTTCCCTCATGATATTGCCCAACATCAAAGACCTCATGACACACAAACACACACACACACACACACACACACACACACACACACACACACACACACACACACACACACACACACACACACACAACCACAGCGCTTCTCTCTGATGATGAGTTTAGCCTCTTTATGCATCTTGCGACGCTGTTGTCATGCCGATGGCGCCGTCTTAACACCTTTTGATTGGCAGGTCCTTCTGGCTGGGGGATGCACATTCAGGCGGGGGCAGGGTGTCGGGGGAGGTGTCGTGGCGTGCGTGTGGGTGCCATGTGCGGGCGGACACTGATGAAATATGAATTCTCCGTTGCCACACTCAGCAACTTTTCTATTCCCCTGTTTGTCGGGACAGCCATCAGTTGTGATATTTTGCAACATATCACATATCCCTAACGCTCAACTTGTAACATATACAACATGCTTACTTCCCTATGTTTATCTGATGGGTGAAATAACTTTTTATTTAAATGAAAGTGTATTTCACACACTATCATAACACGTTTGTGTTATTTGCTGAAGGTGCAGAAGTGCAATGCAGTTCTAACAGTTTTGTAGTTATGTTCCTGAGCAGTTCTTGATGTGTTCTAGGCATGTTCCTGAGCAGTTCTTGATGTGTTCTACAGTTCTAGGCATGTTCCTGAGCAGTTCTTGATGTGTTCTACAGTTCTAGGCATGTTCCTGAGCAGTTATTGATGTGTTCTACACTTCTAGGCATGTTCCTGAGCAGTTCGTGATGCGTTCTAGACATGTTCCTGAGCAGTTCTTGATGTGTTCTACAGTTCTAGGCATGTTCCTGAGCAGTTCTTGATGCGTTCTTGGCATGTTCCTAGGCAGTTCTTCACGTGTTCTAGGCATGTTCCTGAGCTATTCTTGGTGGGTTCTAGGCATGTTCCTGAGCAGTTCCTGATGCATTCTAGTCAATTCATAAGCTGCTCTTAACTGTTCCTTAGCGTGTTTTCTGAACTGTTCATCTCATGTTTTTTTTACATGTTCCAGGTGTGTTTAATGCGTGTTCTTGGTGTGTTCTAGGCATGGTCCTGAGCTTTTACTAGATTATTTATTGCTGTGTTGTCATGTTCTTGAAAGGTGTGGCATCGTCGTGTTAGTAATTTTGCTGCAGGTGGGACCTTTTAAGGAAGGTTCCAAAGCTGACCATGATGTCTTCAGAGCATGTTTTCAGAGGTGTCCTGGGCAACTTCTATGTTGATTCCTTTCGGCGTGCCTGAGAAAGCAGGTTGTGTTCCGACCCGGCACTGGGAGGAGGTGTCCAGTGCTCCCTGGTGCCACACTGTCATTCATATTTGATCACCTGAGAGCCGATGGCCTCCGCGGCACCCGAGCCTCTGAGATGTTTCAGGCCTGTAAGTAAAAGCGGAACATGACTTCAGTGGAGAGGAGCGGAGTGGAGAGCAGCCGAGCCTCCGACTCATCAACTCTAAATTATTCACCTTGTTTTGCTTTTTCGTGCTGTAAAAATGCACGGTGACGCAACATCAAGACATGTACTCACGATGATGATGATGGTGAAGATGTTGGGGATGATGCTGATGATGACGTTGGACATGGTGATAAGGATGATGAAGAAGAAAATAAAGGCAGGGAGAACGTCTTGGTGTCAGCATGGATTAGGGAGATACGGAGAGGAAGAACTGAATAGATGAGGGAGGCAGAAGAGAGGAATGACAGGAGAGTGGAAGGGAAGAAAGCGAGAACCGAAGTGAGGAAGACAGAATTAGGTTCTAAGTGAGAGGACTATGTTTTTTTTTAACTCAAGCTGCAGTCGACTTATGCGACTCAGACTGTCAGACACCCACACCGACAAACACCCACAAACAGAAACACAAACATATACACATACATTGACAAAAAAATAAACACACACACACACACACAAACATATAGTACAAACACACAATCGCCCTTGCTTTCTCACAGTGTTCATCCTCTCCTCTCTATCTCTCTCTCGCTTTCTCTGTCTCTCCCTCTCTCTCTCATCCATCCTGTGCTCAGATCAACGATCAATGAAACATATTTGGCTGTCGGCGAGAGCCTATCCCTTTGGTTTCAGCCTTGGAGGGGACGATGCAAGTGATGGCATATTTCCATGTATAAATATAAAGGCAGATCTAAAAAAAATCAAAGCACCTTTTTTTTGTCCAACATTGTCCAACAAATGTCTTGGCGGACATTTGTTTCACCTAAATTGTTTTGTTTTAATTGAGGTTCAAGTCCCGCTTATGTTGGTCATTATCTTAACAAAAAGATGTCACTTGAATTAAAATTTGCAATCTGGACGATTGGCATTTAATTTAATGTATCTAACTCTATAGATTGCCAGAGGTAACACAATGCTGATTGATGAAAACGCTCATGTTTTTTCAAGCGATCCGATTAGCTTTTTATTTACTTTTTTGCGATTTGATAGACTAGTTTTGTTATTATTTGAGCGATCTGATGTCTCATTGTCTCTTTTTGAGTGATCTGATTGGCAATTCTCTTTTTTTTTTAGCAATCTTTTTGGCTCATGTTTGAAACATATTTCAAGCAAAGTGACTGGCCCTTTCTTTAACATTTCAAGCAGTCTGTACGCAATTTGGATTGGCTTACAATGCATAGCCATGAAACGGGCAACCAGCATGAGCGACAAACAAACATATTTCTACGGTAAAGTCCTTTTTTCCTTCTTTCAGTGAAAATATACTGTTCAGTTTGTTAAATACTGTCTCGATAGCGTTATCTATAGAATATTCGACATCAGAGGCAGCCATCTTTGTTATGGTTGAAAAATGACCTTTACGGCGCTCCTCTGTTCGTCTTCGTATATATCAAGCCTCGTATTAGATAAACGGTTGTGATTGGTCGGTCCATCTCGTACCGGGCAGAATTATTATGTACGCAAGCTAAGCCAGCCCTTATCTGCATAGCAAATGAAACATGAAGTTGCGAGATTCGTCTGGTCCGAAGCTATTCTTTACCGGAGCGGAACATCACATTATGCACTTCCGTCAACGTTAACGCACTGCCAATATTATTTTTCTTTTTTTATATAAAAAAATGTAAACGTGAGGGAGCGGGGGAGGAATGTGAAATACGGTAGAATCCCGGCATAAACGGGAGGGTTGACAGGTGTGTAGGTGGTGGATTAAACTTGTGGAAGAAGGGCTCCATCATGTGGACATATGAAGAATAGAAACCATAACAAAAAAAACAACAGAAACGTAACCAAAGGTATTTTATTAACCGACATGATATCTTGTTCTCGAACTGAAGTGGACTGACCAAACTTTAACCCTCAAACCAATTATGTCGATGGATTCTGCAAAAAAGAACCAAAATTACACGTAGTCACATAAAGAAATTCGATGTATTACAAAAAAGAATTAAAACTAAAACCAATTGTAACCGTTTATTGTCATCAACATGGTAGGCCTCCTGATTACAAAGCGCTGTAGGCCTACCTCTGTGGTTTCCTGACAATTTACGGTAGAAATCTATCATATAGAGGAGGAAGGGCTGTGTGGTGTCCTTAACGTTACTCATCGATCCAACAGGACTTTGTGACCAAATCAGAAACTGCATTTCGTCCCGACCACGACGGCGGCAGGGGCCACGTGTGATCAGCCGACGTCAGGGGAAGCGCTCATGCAGGTGAAGAGCAGAAAACCTGCAGGTCGGTGGTCGTAACCCAACGCACCCAACTGTAAAAGCCAGTCGTTATTACAGTTATGAAAGAACCTCATTATAAAACATTTTTAAGATCAATCTCTATACAATCAATTATGTGATGAGTGATTTTTTTTTGTTTGTTTGTTTTACTATGCAACATCGCAGTAAAGCCTGGAGACTCTCCTGCTCATGGTTTTAAAGGTTTAAAGACGGAGGAAGGCAGTGAGTCGGACTGGTTGCTGTGGAGAATGCCACTGATGAGCCTGGAATGTAGAACCACACCCACTGATACCCAGGCACGCACATGACACCGACTGCATCACATACACAACCCCTCTCTGCACCGGTAAGAGCACAACCTTTGAGCCGGAACAGGTACACACACACACACACACACGGTTAAAAGTTGTCATTGTGAAGTGACAAGAGTTGGAAGAATGAAACCCATGGATGGAGTCTCTTTAAGAAGACAAATGAATACAGTAGAGAAAACATTCATTTGCATGTGAATTGGTTTACTTTGAGGTGGATGAGCAGTAAGTAGCATTCATACAAAATGAATATATTACTCTGAGGAAATGTGCAAACAAAGCATTAGTAAAGGATGCCTAAACATGCTCTTTGATGCTGGCATTTGGAAAAATATACACTTAAAAATATAGACACGTCCCAAAGTAGCAGTTATACATACTCAGTGTGGCCATTAGCAAGTATTGCTTGCATAGTTTCGTGCATGCATAAGCAATTTATCATGCAACAATTGCTGTCATACATTTTCATAAATGATGCGATTCTTTTCTCTGATTCTGTGCATTCAACGTGAAACAGACCGCAGGCGCAAATAAGCTAATGACGCATACAAGCTGTGATCGCTATAGGGGATGGAGAAACCAAAAGCACCATAATGCTGTGTGGACATGTATGGTGCTGGACAGCACAGCGTGTCCGACTAGTGATAACCACGCGTTATCTGTGAGGAATGTTGAATGTTGCTGTCTGTCAGACAACGAGACGTTTCGTAAACTGCGCCCCCACTGCGGTGATTTTGAACCAGCAAGTTGACGGGGACAGGCGCCGTTTAGAAACCGCCGCCAGAACCACCTTGGTCTGTAGTTTGTACGGAAGCAGCCTCGAGACATAGACGTACCGTGTTGTGTAAAGGCTCTGGATCTCTACAGTATCGAAGAGTCTGTCGTTGGCGTACCAACAGATCAAACAGCATTTGTAATTAGGTAGGATGTGTTTCTGTGGAAACTGTGTATTGAACAGTGTTTAATAAATATCAAAATTGTATTTAGAAATGTACCAACACCTTGAGTTGTATACCATGTAGATACGAAGCGAGGATTTGTCTGAGGCACCAAAGTTATGTTAAAACTCCCAGGACCTCTGGAGAGACGGACAGGAACAACAAAAATCCTTAAAATAGTTATACAGCTGATTCAACTTCCTGTCTCGACCAATCACATTCTTCATGGACAGGATCTGCACTAAGCCACCCGGCAACCCGTCTTAAAATACTTCTCAGGTTAGTCCTCGAACAGCCCCTCCTCACCTCCTACTATACAGTCATGATACAGACAGACCAAGCCAATATATCAATACATGTGCAGTTCATAAATATATACAAGAACAATAAATATATATATATATATATAATACAAAAATCAATTCAAGCAATCGATACAAAGTGCCTTGTTTACATTTTTAGATTCATTCCTATATAATTATGTAACAGTTGGTGGACGACCACAGTTCATAATGGCAGGCGTTGACGCTGGCCCACCTTAAGCCTCAGGTGCTTTGGGAAGGTTCCCTAAAGACCGGGGAACCCTTACCTCGGGACCCTCTCCTCAGACACTACTTAGGCTTCTGGGTTCTGGTGGAGCTGATGGGGATCTTCCTCGAGGGCATGATCCTCTTGGTCGTTTCCTTCTTGGCCGCCTCCTTCCCGTTGGCGAGGGTCTGAGCGGCCGCCGGCGCCGCCGAGCTCTTGGTCTTGTTGGAGGTCAGCAGGGATCTCTTGGCTGCGGCCGTGGCGGCGGGCTTGGAGGACTCGTTGTCTTTGGCGGAGCCCTCTGCGGACCCGCCCGGGGCCTTCTTGGTAGCCCCCTCCGAGGACGCTTCGACAGGCCCGTCTCCAGAGGGCGGGTCCGGGCTGCGGGCCTCGGCCCCGGCCCCGGCCGCCCCCTTGCGGCCCTCCTTCGGCCGCAGGGCGCTCTTGAAGAAGGACAAGCCCTTCTCCTCGGTCCTGCTGTTGGGCCGCGGGCCTTTGGGTGCCGCCGCCGCGCTGGAGGACGACAGGCCCACGCTAGAGGAGCGCAGGCTGGTGATGGAGGAGCTGCTGCTGGAGCTCTGTGCCGCGGCGCGGGGCTCCGCCTTCCCCCCTCCCGTCGCCCCGTCGCCCCGGGTCGCGGCCGCCGCTCCCGCACGGGGAGGGGCTTTCCGGTCGGACACCGGCGCCCTCGGCGAGTCGCGGCTGGCGCTGCGCTCCTCCCCCTTGGTTCTGGAGGAGGCGGTGCTCCTCTCCGCCCCGCCCCTGGGGGATGGCCGCCGGTGAGGCTGGGAGCTCTGGGAGCCGGCGGACCCGCCCTTCTTCTTGGGCTGCGCCGAGTCGACGCGCAGCGTCTCCTGGGTCTGGGAGGAGCTCTTCTTGGAGGGCGTGGCCGTCTTCGAGGAGGCCGTCTTGAGGCTTTTACAGGGCCCGTCGCCTTTGGTTTTGGGGTGAGGCGCCACCGAGCCGCCCTTGGCCTGAGTCCTGGAGGGGGACTTGTCCATGGCGGCGCGGGACGGGGAGCTGGAGGAGGTGGAGGAGGACGCCGGGCGTTTCTTGGGACTCTTCTCCTGGGACTCCACGGAGGTCTTGGCCGCGGCTCGCTTGCCGCCTCCGGAGCTCTCCCCCTCCCCGCTCCTCAGTTTGGAGTCCTTGGCCGGCGAGACGGGTCCCGGGGTCAGCGGCTCGGCACCGGCCGAGAGGTTGTTGTTGTCGCCGGCCTGCTTGGAGCTCCACGACTCGGCCGCCGCCGCGGTAGAACCCGCCTTCGCCAGGGCCGGCTGCTCCGCCAGCCTCCGCCTCGCCCCCGGGGTGTTCTCAGCGGCGGCGGCCGCCAGCGAGCCCTTCCCCCCGGACAGCTTTTCGTGCCGGGCGGCGGCGGCGGCGCCGGAGGCCCGGTCGTCCACCGCCTCCCCGATGCGCTCCAGCGTGGGGGAGGAGGAGGAGTGGGGCTCCAGGGAGAAGCGGGAGGGGGAGTTGGAGCGCAGCTGCAGCTTGGCGGAGAGCGGCCAGGAGGGTTTGGCGCCGTTGTTGTCACTGAGGGCCAGAGGGCTGGCCATGGAGGAGCGGGCGGACAGGGGCTGCCTCTGCATGCCCCGCATTATGGACCGCGTGGAGAGTCCTGGTGGACCGACGAAGCACAAGACAAGGGAATGAACACTCGACTCTGTTTGTTTCGTTTTTTTCAAAAGGAACACCTAGCCTACAACTATGTAACACCATGATTATAAAGTAGCTGCTGCTAGAACCGGATGATAAGTAATTTAGGAATGACATGTTTAAAGTTTTTATTGCGCCATTAATTAGACATCAAAGAGGCACGGAAATAGACGTGGAAAATGGGCTGGGTTGTGTGCGTTTGCACCAGGGGGTCTGCCCTAATGCGTGTGTAGCATATGAGCACTGATAGTCGCAGGTAGAGGCCCTCTCGTTTTGTTTTAGCTGACACACGGGTAGGTGCACACGGTTTGGGGAAGCAAAATGCACCAGATAAACTGTTCTGTTTAGTCAGGGAATCAGCGCTCCACATCAATAATGCATTCTGTCTTTTGGAGGGGAACTTGCAATCTTCAGGATCAACTCTAAAAGGATACCAATGAAGTATCTCTAAAAGGAGAACAAAACCAAACACCGCCTTTGAAAACAAACCCTGGGGGTCCAGCAGCCATCCCTCTTGTGAACAGCCTTCTGCTTCATTTTCAATAAGTGAACGAGAGTCTTGTCGCTTAATGCTTAACCAGCAGGTGGGTATGCATGCAATAGCATGTGTTAGAGATGGGAGGCCTCTTAATACAGGGAACCAATCTGCGGTTTGGTTCTCACACGTCAACTGCCTGCGGGTCGTCCCACAGCTCTGAAACCGGGTTAGAGGTCATAACTCACCATCGTCTTCGCTCCGCTCGGCAGCGAACTCTGCGGACTCGGAGAGGGAGGCCAGCGAGGTCCGTCTGGAGGAGCCGGACGAGGCCTGGCTGGGCGGCCGGCTACCCATCAGCCGGTTGATCCAGTGTTCGCACAGCGAGGAGCTGGTGGACCCTGGAGGGAACCGGCAGACACAAAGATCAGGTTAACACCCACAACTGGGAACAGCTTTACTTTCAGCTGCAACGTTTCAGCACAGAGCCGGGTATAGTTTGTCGTGAAAAGGTCTTAACCAAAAGTGAAGAGAGCAGAGTCTGTACGTCTGGGGTCAAACTATCGGACAGGAGAACAGGGCAGGGACCATGTAGGGTTACATATTCATCAGTCGAAGACCAAAATTGACTTGCTGGTGGTAACCTCTTCATACACAAAGCAATCAGACCTATATCATTTACTCCAAAGGGTTTGGCTACTTGACGGCCGACTGAAGCAGTGCATGGTGTAGACAAGGGCTGGACATACCGCCAACCGAGCTGTTGGCCGACCACGAGGGGATGGTGGCGCGCCTCTGGTAGAACAAGATGTACGCCGTCTGTTTGCACACGTGGTCATCCACGATGGAGTGGACATCGCTGTCGTCGAAGCAGTACCACTGTCCGTCAATGGAGTTCTTACAGTGGGCTGGGAGGGAGACATCCACAGCAGAACAATGGTCACCCTCACCCAAGATAAAGGATTGACTCAGGAGTGAATCTCTGTAGCTATTGATTTGCAAGCCAAAGGGGGTCACTCACTAAGGTTTTTTTTGTTGAGTTTTACCCAAAACCCCTTGAATCAGGTTCTGTGAATCCTGTTGCATGAGAGACGTGGCAATGAACTACTTAGGGACTACTTATCCTTCCATCCACCAGTCCTCACCTGTGTAATGTCCGCCCTGCATGTTGCCGTGGTGATTGCACACGGCGTACAGGTCGTACAGGTAGTCCTCGGGGTCGCGGCCCATGCCGTAGGGTCGTCTCCACGGCGACCAGTGAGAGGGGAGGCTCCAGCTGCTCTGGCTCCGCTTGACCATGTGGGGCGCCATGTCCATCCCCACCAGGGGGAACCGCACCATGTTCTGCATCTTCATCCGCCGGTCGCCGTCCTGGGAACCCCCGGAGAACCACCACAGAACGTTACAGTTACCCTCCTGTTAACAGTTATGGCCTTTATCCACCAACAGTGCCAGCTCTACTGGCCACGTCTTAGCGTGCCCAATCAGTGGCCAGCAGCATGTTTAGGTCACACAGAAGTATCAGATCAGCTCTGTTGGAACCTTGACGGAGGAGAGACTAAAAAGGTACCAGTTGGCAGGTACCAGGTACCTAAAAAGGCGGGCTTAGTAGAGGCCAGTTGAGCTGGTACCGTCGGTGGAAAAAGGCCAGAAGTAATTTAGCTGCAGACAAATTTGTCCAAAATCGACTGACAATCCAGAGCATACAATCGAAATGGGAGCAAAACAAAGGTTAGACAATAACGGTCCATGTGCCGCACAACCGAGTTCAACAACTTCAGCAAAGACTGTTCTACACTCATCACCACGGCTCTGGATAAGGAAAGACAAAAGCGTTTGGAGTTCAAATGGGTCCATCTTTAATTTAATGGATTTATATTGATAAATGTTGAATCCCTCTACTAATCATACCAACTTTTGGGTTATTGTGTTATGTTTGCCGGTGTATGAAGGCGTGTTCCGTGTGTTTCAGGTATATCTAGATGTGTCAAGGTGTTTTCAGTTGTGGTCAGGTGTGGTCAGGTGTATGTAGTTAACGTGTGTCTAGTGTGTTTACAGTTGTGCTAACAAGTATGTTTAGTTGTATTTTGAGGTGCTTCACTGTGTATTGCATGGGCTTCAAGGTGTGTTGGAAGGGTTTTAAGGTGTGTCCAGGTGTGTGTCTGTGTGTTCAGGTGAGGGTTACCTGTCGGAAGCGTTTGAGATGGAGGATGAGGATGTCTGGGAGTGTCCAGAGGCTGAGCTTGATGCTCCCCTGCTGCAGCTGTTTACAGTGAGGGCAGCGCCAGGCGTCGTCCGGGGCCAGCTGGGGTAACCATGGAGATACAAAACATTGCTTAGCATTGCGCTAGCCCCAGCTGGCATCAGCCTACCTGATCCTCTTTAGAGTTGAGCTTGAAGCACTGCGCTGGGCCTTGCTAGTGTTAGCCTACCTGATCCTCTTTGGTGTAGAGCTTGAAGCACTGCGCTAGGCCTTGCTAGTGTTAGCCTACCTGATCCTCTTTGGTGTAGAGCTTGTAGCACTGCGCTAGCCCTAGTCTAGCCCTGGCTAGTGTAAGCCTACTCCCTCCTCTTTGGTGTAGAGCTTGAAGCAATATTCCTGCGCTAGCTAGTGTAAGTCTACCTGTTCCTCTTTGGTGTAGAGCTGGAAGCACTCTCTAGTCTAGCCCTGGCTAGTGTAAGCCTACCTGCTCCTCTTTGGTGTAGAGCTGGAAGTACTCTCTAGTCTAGCCCTGGCTAGTGTAAGCCTACCTGCTCCTCTTTGGTGTAGAGCTGGAAGCACTGCGCTAGGGAGCAGCTCTGGGGCTGGAGGTGTTGCTCCTTCATCTGGCGAACGCTCTCCGCGTCGGGAATGTACTCGTCCTCCGTCCGCTTGAACATTCTGCACAGAGAGGTCAGAGGTCAGACGACAAATATAGGTCAGTGGCATCAAGACCAAAATCAAACAAGGGTCACAGGACGGTACCTGGCTGGAAGCCATTACAAATGTGAAGGAGCTCAATTAAATGACTTCTGCTGGCAATTATGATGGGAAGAGCATTTCAGAACTAAGCTCAGCCTTAACGGCATGGCTGCATGATGTGAAAATCAATTATGAATGATTCATTGCATCGTTAACGTGGTAGCTAATATAAAATAAAGTAGATTAAACCAAACTCTGAGCGAGGGCTCTCACTGATAGGTGATGAAGATGGCGGTGAGGAAGACTTACTGTTCTTTGGTGTCCTTGTCCCACTCCACCACTATCTTGACGTGGGGGGGGCCACCTGGGCCACACGACTTGTACGCCCTGGAAGGAACAAGACACCGCGCGACAACAATATAACAAATGGGGGGTAACAGTGCCCTCTAGTGCATGATGTGGAGCATTACCTCTCAACGGACGGATGACAGAGTGGCAGGTCCTCTAGGGGGAGGAGGTAAGTGATCCCGACCACACCCACCACCCGCAGGCTGAAGGGCCGCGCCTACCAACCACACAACAACACAGAAAGGCCTTGAGGACGCCTGTCTACAAATCAACATTACATCAGAAATTGAAACGTAGAAATATCACATAAGAAAATTGAAAATTGAAATGTAAAAATTATCTCAATAAAATAAATCAGAAATGGAAACAGAGAGGCGATGCTGGGTAGTGTGTACCTGGACCAAGTAAAAGGGGGTGAGGGGGGTTATGGGGAGATAAGGGGAGTGTGTACCTGAAGGTATCACAGAGAGGGGTGAGGGAGGTTTAGGGGGAGGTTAGGGGAGTGTGTACCTGGATGAGGTTCAGAGGGGGGGAAGGAGGTTCAGGGGGAGGTTTTGGGGGAGAGTGTACCTGGACGAAGGTTCAGAGGGGGGGAAGGAGGTTCAGGGGGAGGGTGAGGGGAGTGTGTACCTGAACCAGGACTCCCGGTCTCTGCAGGAGCTTCATCTTCTCCAGGATCTCCTTCTGGAGGCCGTCCCAGGTCACCGTGCGCTCTACAAACAACATGAAGGGGTTTCCAAACCTACACACACACAAAGATAGATACATGTATACATAAATATACACACACATACAGCATGAAGGGGTTCCCAAACACACAAATACACACAAACACAGATATAGATATATACACATAACAATTACATATACATAAACACATACATATATCAATATACACACAATGCATAAATATGCACATACATATATAAATAACCATGTACATATATAAATACACACAAACAGCATGAAGGGGGGCCCAAACCATACAACACAAACATGGCGTCCCCAAGACGGCATGGCTAGAGAGCTTGTGATTGGCCGGTACCTGCGTCCCTGCTGCCCAGCGCAGGCTCGGTTGCAGACCAGCAGGACGATCTTGTCCCCTTGGCCCGAGTTCTTGTTGGGGCTGAGCGGGGGGGTGGGGGGGTCCTGGACCTGGGGGGAGATCCGGTTGACGTCGGGGCCGTACTTCAGCTGGTTCTGGTTCAGGTTCAGGTGGGGGCTCCCTGGGGTGCGGCAGGAGGGTCAGGACGCGGGTGGTGGTTATCTACTATATCATCTTGTATTATCTAATAAAAAGGGTAATATATTATCTGATCTAAAAATAATCGAATCGAACATAATCTGACATGATCAAAAATGATCGAGGCTAAATTAATCCAACGTAATCTAATGAGAATATGATCTGATCTTTTAGACCCTAAACCAACTGTCACTTTAACCGGTCTGATCCGGAAATGAGAGGCGGTACCGCTGCGCTGCGAGCGGATCTGCTCGGGCCTGAACTGCTCGGGCGTCTCGAAGGCGAAGATGGAGTCGCTCTCCTGGACGCTCTCCAGGTCGTCCTCGTCGTCGCAGAAGGAGCGGTGGAACCCGTCAAAGTACATCTCCGTCAGGGCGATCTGAGCGGGGACGGATTGGATCGGGTTAGACGTGGACGCACCGGGAACGCGAACACCGAGCAGCCATCTGCAGTCCACTGCTGCATGGCAAAGTGCTTGTAGCTCGTGTGGGGTTGTCGGTGTTGATATTGTACGATATCGAAAGCTAAAACACTGAAGAGCAGAAGAAACAATAATAAACTGTGTTAATCCAGTCAAAACGTATCCATTTGAACAAACTGATTGTGTGTTTTAATAACGTTTCACAGCTCACTTTGCCATGTAAAAGAACAAGGTGGTTCTAAGGTTATGGTAACCTTCCCCGGTGTAGAGACTAGAGCAGGGAGGGTAAGCTCCCTGAACTCTTGAATTTACGTTTCGTACCTGCTGGGTGGGTATTTTGGTTTCCGTGGCAACAGCGTGGCGTAGCCTGGCCACGGTGCCGGACAGAGGCACGGCCACGCCCACTCTCATGCAGTGGGAGCACTTCCCCTGGTACACCACCGTCACGTAGAGCGGTCTGGAGCACACGTCAGATCAATTCAGACGGCATTACATGAGTGTGGATCAGATTACATTACATCGCATTACACCCCATTGGATGACACAGGGAGGTCGGTTACACCATCACCACGCAGTCTGAAACACACATCCAATCTGATTGAATCAGATTGATTTAGCAAAACCAGATAAAATGTAATTCAGGCGCTAGATCAAATAACATTAGAATGGATCAGATTCTAGATTCTCAGAAATTTGTAACCCATATAAAATCACATTTAAATTAGAATATATATATGATATGAGGAGACATCATTTGATGATTTTCGATTTGTTAAAATATCAGATTAGATTAGATCATATTAGCTCAGAATGATCAGATTTGATGAGATTGCCTTAAATCAGATTATAAAACATCAGGTTAGATTAGAGCAAATGAGATTAGAGATTAGAGATTATCTCAAATCAGATACCGTGTGTGAGGCACAGGGATGGGCAGTGAGATGCAGAGGAAGGGGTCAAAGGTGTTGCTCTGTTTCTGGCAGTGAGGACACGTCAGGGATGACCTGGAGGCCAAACACCAACAGCACAGTTACCACGACGACAACAACATCAGTGATAAACAACAAAAGAATAAAACACAATTATTGTCACGTGAATGCAGCTGAAATAAAGGTATCACTTTACAATAAGGGTACAGTCTTTTATCATGAATTAACTTGGGAAATGTTAAGACCGGTAAGCATTAATCAACTGTTAAATAACTGTTAACAAATAGTCTAGTGAACACATACTAATGATGTTTCTGTTAATTTACACAATGGTGTTCATTTTATGAGCATGTGTTTATTTATGCATGATTTAATAGTGTTAGTAATGTTCAATAATAATACTTATTGCTGCATTTACTAATGTTAATCAATGTTTAATTAATGTGCCCTTATGTAAAGTGTGTCCAAACAAGGATATGAAGGGACGTGGAGACCTGTATTGTGCCTGGAACAGCTCCTGTACGAAGGACGCGGGTGCTGGCAGTTGAGCTCCCTCTGATACGCGCTCCTCCTCCACCGGGAGCTGGGGGAAAGGAACTGTTGTCATCAGCAAGCAAGCACACATCCACCACGGCGTCTCCACATCCAGTGACCGCATGGACCTGGCGGCCATCTTGGTTCCATTTTAGAACTGAATGCGGAATCCATCCGGCTAGCATAAGCCGTCAGTCAGCCTCAAACTATAGCTCATTCAACTGATTTAAAAGGTTCTACCAAACACAATGATTTATATTATATTTTCTCAAATTCTAATGTTCAGATTCAAATTCTGATTATTAACTGACCCTGGGGGAAATTGCTCTCCTCATGGTAATAGAAAATACAAGAAAAGGTCTGACACGAAAATAGGTAAAAACATAGATTAAAAGAGCATATGGATTATCTAGAAGATTATTTTAGATCTTTGCAGGATAACATCAGATCATCTGGACTACTGCGGAAGTTCGGGTAGTGGTAGTCCACCTTCTGGGGCAGTCTAACATCAGATCATCTGGACTACTGACGGGGGTTCGGGTAGTGGTAGTCTACCTTCTGGGGCAGTCTAACATCAGATCATTTGGACTACTGCGGGGGTTCGGGTAGTGGTAGTCTACCTTCTGGGGCAGTCTGGTCTCAGGCTGGACCAGATGGTTGAGGTCTTCATGGACTCGATCCAGGAGCCAGAGGAGGAACTCCTGGGCGTCATGTTGGGCTGTCCCGCGGAACTGGAGGGCACTCTTAGACACCACATTCTGTCACACAGGAAACAGGATGTGCTTTGAGAAACACACAGGAAATAAGGTTTGTATTCATGACACCCAGCTGTTGATTAGCCAACACTTTTGTCTGAAGCAACAAGTGAAGCCTAGAAAAATCGAAGCATGACATCTAAATTGGTGTCATTACAAAAAACTGTTTGGGTTTTGGGTAAATAAGGTTTGTTTTTGGCATCGGTTACTTAGGTTCGGGTAAGGTCTGAACCTTAATCTTGAACCTTGAAATAACTCTGGCTCAGGCGTTATGTTGTTATGTTAGAATGAGGTTAGGTATGGGTAGTGTTATTTTATGTAGGGCAACATTAGGGCCCAAGTCCTCTCTTCAGAGCTACATTATACTGAGCACCAGCAGGCCAAGAGAACCGCTCCATCTCGCTCAGACATCGACCCTTCCTCCCCAGACAGATTCCCTTCTGGACCTAACCGACAAAACGCTCGACAAACTGTCCCAAACACCAGCAACACGTTAGGAACTAAATGAGTTTTTGATGGATTGTGGTAAAGGAAGAAAGCCTTTCCAAGGGAAGCCATAGTTTATTTTACGCAACATTCTCATGAAATATTCAGAGTTTTCTCCGGAAGATTCCCTGGTCAGCAGAACCTCCAGGATGGATGAGGTGACTGATGGCCGTGATGGTGGCACCAGGGAAAGCCAGGACAAGGAGTAAAGACCGGACTGGGTCCTGTCAAGGTGTGGGATTACTCTGACCTGGGATTACTTTAATCTTGGATTACCCTGATTACTTTCATCTGGGATACTCAGTGTTGTGGGTACATAAGAGAAAAGCACCATCTCAGGTGCCTCCCAACCACTTGAGATGACTTCAAGACAGAAATAGAAAGAAAACATCATTCTATTCTCTCGTGTCCCAGTTAAATGAGAGCAGGTTGTGCGGTCATCACCAAAGTCTTCTTAATAAGCTGTAATGAGGTGGGTTGGGTCTCTCCTCCCAGGTCACTGACAGTAGGAAAATAGGATCACATCCCTCCACTCCCACACATGAACGTATTATAAACACTCCAGTGAACCTTCATTAGCTTAGTTTATCTCCCTGACGCAGGGCACGACCGGGGCTCGAAACAAGCTCCCTGCTGGGACTTAAATTTAGCAAAATTGATTTCATGTTTTTCCATGCATAATAAATTCCACTTGTCTTGACTCTGTTCTTAGGTGATATTTTATGTTATACATTAAGTTAGTTAAAGGTCGGATCATTCAGAGCTGCATTTGAATAAATGTATAAATTCAGTGATGAAATTGTCCCTTTCTTACATTCAAATCGAACCGTCACACTTGGTTATTTTAAATGCTCAACTAAACACACTCATGCACACTCACTCACTCACAGAAACACACACAAGCTCTCACACACAAACACACACACAAGCACACGCACACTGTCTTTATCGATTCCCATTTATAGAAGAAGCAGAAGGAAATAAGCTCCCATACACACATGCGAGTAGTGAACCATAACTACAGGAAGTATGGTACTTTTACTAGTAGAGTAACTACTGTATGTCATTTGTGCATAATGGTGGTATTAACTGTATCTCTAGGACTGAGAAAGAGGAGCGCAGATAAAGGATTTCAGTAAGCAGTAAGTACATTAACATTTATATGACTTTTACGTATGTAAAGTTTTCTTTGCATCAATAGTTTAAACCGGTGTCTGACTTCCTTAATTTTTTAACTTATAATTAATGAGATATTATCTCATTACAATATCATCTCATTACATTATTCTATGCATGTATTTTTAATCAAACAGCACTGTTGGAGGCTCAGGCTGAGCCCGGTTCTGAGCAGCATTTCTCCATGCAGGTCAGAGATAAACATGGCAGAATATTTTTTTACATGAAAAAATGTCTTTGAATTCTGAGATAATAAAAGATTGTTAATTCACCAGAACAAGAAAGAAAAAGGTTTTCATGAAAACTTTCTCAGAATCCAGAGATAATATAGGTCTCGTAGAAAACTTTTCATGAGAACAGAGATAATATCTCGTAGAAAACTTTTCATGAGAACTTATCTTGAAGTTCAGAGAAAATGTTCCCTTCAATTCCGAAAACATGGTAAAAAAGTCAATGCATTATTATGCTTCCACATATATATTCTTTCTTTTATAGGGTTAGGGTTAGGGTTAGGTTTATATTATTCTATTTTTTTTACCCTGAAATACTATTATTCTATTTTCGAATTACCTTCATCTATCTCAAGAATAGCCCTTGGTTTGAAGGGTGCTATAAACAAACTAGTCTGGTTCATACATCATGAATCATACATTACAAATATAACCATACACAAATCCATCATCCCAGGAGGTTGTGACCCTGCTGTCTAAGGTCAACTGACACAAAGCTGGGCTGTGATTGGATAACGGAGGAGGACTGCCCGGCGACAGCAGAGCCATCAATCAGTATTTTTTTTATTCTGATTCTCTTATTCAATATGATATTTGTTCATGTAACCTAATCAAATATCATCCAATATATACTCTTAACTCATTAAACTAACCAGCTAATCAAATCTAATAGAATTGTACATATAATGAAGTCTAAATTGATACATTCTTCTCTAATCTAATATGCAATCAAATGCAACAATCTAATCAAATTGAATGTAATCAGACTGGGCTAGGTATGTTCACACAGAACCAATGGTTCTGTGATGAGTACGGAAATCATCTATTTTACACACTAGAAGCCAGATTTTTCTTGAGTATATTGGCCATTAAGGAAAGAGCAGGTAGAAGTTCAGGGGGATCTGCCTCTATGATGCCTGCAGGTAGACTGTGGACAATCGGGATCGAACCCGGAAACTTTCAGCTGGGAGGTAAACATTCTTACCACTGGACTATCCTGTTCTCTAAATGTATTACCCTTCAGTCAAATAGAGAAGAGAAGCTCTGAGGCTGTAGCATGTGTGGATAATATACAGTAAACGTTTTCCAGAATACTTCCTGAGCTCTCAGTGGATGAGAGGATGAGTTTTCCAGGGTCGATATACCAACCACTTGGTAGCAATCATGTACTATTGTCACGTTGTGATGTAACAGTGGTTGAATATCCCGGATCAAACTTTTCAGGGACTCGACCAGACGTTAAGTTCATCGATCCTGCGTTCTACTGTTTAAAAATGTTTGCGAGCTGAACGTCATACCGCATGTGTTTAGTTGTTCTCATACTCATTTGTTGTCGCAGCGGTTGAGATAAATACAAGGGGGCTGTGGTCTAGGCCTCCTGGAAGACTAATTCAAGCGTAATGGATACTTCCCTGTTTACATGTATCAGACACTTTCATCCAGAGTCACTTACAGTGCATTCAGACACAGGTCATTTAGGAACAGGAAGGGGTGAGACAGTGGATCCAGACAACACATGTCATTAAGGAGCAGGTTGGGGTTATAGACAGTGGATCCAGAGGCCGGTCATTAAAAAAACAGGGAGTTGTTAGACAGTGAATTCAGATACAGGTCATAAAGGAGCAGATGGGGGGGGGGGGGGGGGGGGGGTCTTGTTGTAGAATGCCTACAGACTGAGACAAAGTGGGATAGAAACCCAGAACCCTCTGTCCTAATCAAAAGCCTATTCTGAGAGGTTATGGGGGTGGGTTGGGGACGTGGGGGGGTGGTCCTACCTTGAACTCGCGGCTGTGCTGGGGGGTGTACTCAAAGGTCCAGAGCGCCCGGACCAGCCCGGACAGCTGCTCCGTCACCTCCCCTCCGTCCGCCGGCTGGCTGCCCCTCTTGGCGGGCACCACGGCGGCCCCGTTGGACTTGGCTGTCTTCTCGCCGAGGGCGGTCTCCGCCCCCTTGAACTGCTCCAGCGCCAGGTACTCGGCGAACAGCTCCGTGTTGCTGAGGCACTGCAGGATGGCGTTCATGAAGCACGTGTTGCCGTGATTCTTCAGGCCCGAGACACCGGGGATCTTGTCCCCGAAGAGGAACCCCCCGCAGTCGCTGTCGTCGGACGGCACCGAACCGGCGGTGGTCGAGGAGGGGGCGAAGGTGGCGTCGTCCTTCTCGTCGTCCGTGGCGTGCTCCTCGTTGCCGAAGTGGGACAGGGTGGAGAGCGTGCGGAGGACCCGGTTCATGAAGCTCCCCACGGAGCGCACCGACGACCTCCTGAACAGCTTCTTGCTGAACGACTTCTTCTCCTTGTTGCTGGCAGCTTTCGACATGGTGTTGTTGTTGTGGGGGACTCCTCAGTGAGGGCCCTGATGTCCACAGAAGAATCCGGGCTAGGTAGGTCCGGGACTCGTGGTGTCGGTCAACCCCGGCGTGTGAAGAGGAGTCGCTCCTCGCGTGGGTTCGTCATCATCAACACGGAGAACATCTGTGCGCGATCCGGACCGAAGTGCTCAAGGCGTGCACAGAGAGACATCAGGGCACCACTATTGTTCTTAAAAGCACGGCGGGAGTAATCGGTCCACTGGCAACACTGCGTCGGATTGCATAAAAACGCGCCGCGGAGCGCTCCCCATTAAAAGCCCGGTCGGTGCCACTCGAGACGGGAACCGCCATCGGCATCATCTCGAGGAGGAGTCGCCGCCGCTCCTCCGGTCACAAAGCATCATCACGCGCGCACGGTGTCACGGTTTAACCCAAGGGCTGGTGATGATCAACCACGCTGGGATTTGAGCGCCCACAAAGAATGTCAACATCTAGGGGGGGGGCTACACAGATGGACCCCGCCGTCACGAGAGGGTCACCCACCCCTCATCATTTATTTACCCGGTGCGCGATGCGCGACTCCACCCGTCGCACTGACCCCCCCAGAAACGTACAGAGACACGAGCGGTTACCGTCTTTGTATCCACAGGCAGTCCGGGGAGTCGTTGTGTCGATTTTTCCCCCCTGGATCGTGTTGACCGGAGACACCTCCTTTCAGACACCTCGATCTGGTCCACACCGAGGAGTTCCCGGCTAAAAAAAATGTCGCCGCGTTTCTGCTTGAAACGTTGCGTCACCTGGCCACCAGGAATAAAAAATCCAGAGCTGTGATGGATGTCAATCGACGATTTTAGACCGTTAGTTTCCGGGGAAGGGAGTGTTGTTGTGTCCCGGTTCTCTGGTTGTTTTTCCACCGCGAGGCCTCGTCTCCATCACCTCGTACGGATACCGCAGGCAGGGCGGGGACGGTGACGTCACGGGCAGAGGAAGCTGTGCTTGGTGATGGAGGGAGGTCGGGGGTGGGGGTGGTGGCGGAGACTTGCCCCACCGATAGATGAGTAATAAAAACCACGCATCAGACAACCACGCGCCTAATAATAGTCGCGATACTATAAATATAAATGTATTTGATATTTTTGTGAATGATCGTTTATAAAAGGAAACCAAGATTTGCTACAGCTCTCTATGTTTCGTGTTTTCATTGAACTGGATTGAGTGGAAAATAAATATTATATATTATACGACTATTAATTTGCGCACACACTGAACTGAGTTTGACCTCAAAATATATGCTTCCGCAATCCATATTTACATAAACATATATTGCATAACAGTTGCATAACATCATGCAACTCACCTTTATGTTCTGAATTGAACAATTAAAAGCTTTCAATTTTTATTTGATATTGACACAGAAATAGTTTTTGGGAATTGCCCGCTAATTTATTTAAAATGACAGATGAATTTCATATGAGAGTGAAAAATATATTACAGTCTACTTCCCAACAGGACGTTACGAAGTCCAACGATACAACTTCGGAACAACAATGTCCCCAACCACCCCACCCTCCACCTCATGGAACACACAACAAAAAAAAAGATTATTAAAAAAACACGGAAATGGCTTGCATTATTTTGGAAACACTGCTGACTCCCATCCATCCCCTCAGTCCATAACTTTGCTGTCCCCCAGGCGAGAAGTCTCTGGCTGGGCAGGGCTCAGTAGTCGAGCCCCCGGATGGCGGCGATTGTGGAGGCCATGCGGCGGGGCAGGGGTTTAGCGGTCTGCCTGTAGTCCTCTGGTCGAGACCTGAGCAGGGCCAGGATGTTCTGCAGGGAGCGGGAGGGCTGGAGACCCAGGGCATCCATCACATTGCTCAGGTACTCTGGAGGAGACAATCACTAGTCAACACTTACTCTACTGATTAGAATCAAAACTTTACAAATAATAGTTCGATCATGTTAAATGTATATCACTGAGCAATACTTGATAATATAAATCAATACTTTGCAATAGAGCAATACTTATTACTCGATAAATACTTTCATTGATCTATCGTATATTAAATATATAACAATACTTTAAAAACAATATATAAATAACATATTAAAGTTGCAATGTGTAATATTTCAAGTTAGCTGCTTAATATAACCTGGACATATCTAAGGTCAATGCTGATCAACGGTGAGTTCAATATTAATATCAATAAAATCCCATTGTATAACTGATATATTTTGCAAATAAAATATGCTAATATGCTATAAGTTGTCTCCCATGCACTTACTGACTGGGAGGGGTTCAATCATACATCCTGCACATTGCAACTTTAATGTAACAAGCAAAGCAGTTTGAGTACGATTTAATTGTTAAGAAACAGAAATCGATAATGTCTATGTGGCGGTGTAGAGGCGGGACAAGTGAGTGAGTGGCAGGTGGCCTTCCGAGTGGGGGGGGGGTGAGGGGCGGCCAGGCGCCCGGGCGGGGTCTCACCGATGTCGGTGATCATCTGCTTGGTGGCGCGGGGTTGCAGGTGGGGGACCTGGAGGATGGCGTCACAGTACGTCTGCATGGTCGCCCGGGCAATGGAGCCCAGCCAATAGTCAGCCGTGTTGTCGAGCTCGGGAAGATCGTCTCCTGAGGAAGAGGAGGGGACGGAGGAGGAAGGTGATGAGGAGGAGGATGAGGAGGGAGCAAGGACCAGGAAGGGAGTGGGGAAGAGGAAGAGGGTTGAAGATGAAAATAAGGAGAATTATGAAGAAGAGGATGATTAGGAAGATGAGGGTAGTGAGGATGATGAGGAATATATAGAAGACGAAGAGGAGGAGGATGAGCAGCGATATGGATGCAGAGGAGAATGCACAGGACATAAGAGAGTGCACGTGACACAAGAGAGTGCACGGGGCATAAGAGAGTGCACGGGGCATAAGAGAGTGCACCACATAAGAGAGTGCCCGGGACATAAGAGAGTGCACGAGACATAAGAGAGTGCACCACATAAGAGAGTGCACGGGACATAAGAGAGTGCACGGGACATAAGAGTGCACGGGACAAAAGAGAGTGCACAAGACATAAGAAAGTGCACGGGACATAAGAGTGCACGGGACATGAGAGAGTGCACGGGAGAAAAGAGCGTGCACAGCAGAAGGGTGGGGAGGTGAAGAGAGTACAGAAGGTGGAGAGGGAGTGATAGAGAGTGAGTTCAGAGAGAGGAGGAGGAGAGATAAAGAGCAGTACAACACCTGGTAGACCGACGACAGAAGGGGTGAGGAGGGGGAATAGGAGTGGTATACACTCACCCTGCTCAGGAGGGAAGGGGAGTTTCCCAGCATGCAGTGCGAGCTCCAGCGCTGGGTCTTCCTGCGTCACAAAGGGCTCCAGGTGTAGCGGTAGAGACATGATGTACTGACCGATCTAAGGGGTGGAATACAGAGATCTAATGAGTAAGAGACGCAGTATTATAGCTACTTTTTTTGTTGTGTATACCACCGCATTTTTGCGGTGGTATTTTGTGGTACAAATACACAGATAGTTGTATTGTTTGGTGATTGTGTGTGGTTGTGTTGTTTGGTGGTTGTGTGTTAGCTGCATTGTTTGTTGTTTGTGTCTTGTGTGTTAGTTGTATTGTTAGGTGGTTGTGTGTGGCTGTATTGCTGTGTGTTGTGTGTTAGTTGTATTGCCCGGTGTTGTGTGTGGTGGTATTGCTCGGTGTTGTGTGTGGTTTCTGTCATACGTTGCTGATGTATTCCTGCGGGGACAGACTGAACGTGGGGAGGTCGTCTGTGTAGCGGTCTCCTGGACCAACGTCCCCACTCTGGTAGGAGGGCAAACTACATGTGAACAACACGCATACACTACAGTAACACACACTCTGCTAATAAACTGCATGTAACAGATACAACGCAGTAACATACTACACGCTTACACACACTCAATACAGCATCACTCCGACAGGAACGACAGTAAAGACACTAACCCTCTGCTAGGGGGACAAACACGTTTACACACATTCACTGAAGTAACACACAAACAACAACCGGCCACATCCCTCGGGGCAACCACGACAACGTGGTGCTGATGCTGACCTCCAGGCGGTGCAGCTGGTGGATCTGGTGTTTGATCTGCAGGAAGACCGAGTCGAAGGCCAGCCGGTTGGCCTGCTGGTTCAGCCGCGTCAGGGCGGCTCGCGGCTCCGCCAGCAGACTGGATGCCCCCGTGGCCTTCTCCTGCAAGTCGCCGCAGACACAATATCACTGTGATGTTAGTAGAAAGACACCTCCACAGGAGTACCCGTAGATACACACTGCCTCACACCTGATACCTGATACCACATAGAGGAGACCCAGGTTAACCATAAAAGACCTCCCCACAGAGAAAACCCGGTAGATACACACAGGTTCACAATAAAATACTCCAATAGGAAAGACACAGATTCACAGTAAAATAGGCCACAGAGGGGTACACAGCTTCAAAATAAAAGACCTGCCCCAGAGACTGAGATAAATCGGTCGTTCCCTTCAGCTGTATGCATTGGGTGAGCAAGGTACGTTGAGGTGAATGGGCGGTTGTGTGCATTTCATAGATGCTATTGGACAGCCGCCCTCCCTACCTTCAGGGAGTACAGCAGCTCCATCACACCGTTGTACTCTGCCGTGTTTCCTTTCTGAAGGTAGTTGTACTCCTGCCAGGGGCTGCGGCCCGATGGACACTTCCTGTCCGACGAACTCACTTCCTGAATGGCAGGCAGGCTACGCGGGCTGTAGGACTCTGACAGGTACTTTCCCGCCGTTCCAAGGATCCTTTGGGAGGAGTAGAGGTGAAGGGAAATGGGAGAAGAGGGATAAGTAAATAAGTCAAATAACAGCTTAATTATGATAATAAATATTTCTGAAATCTCAGTATTAGAGAGAAAACGTTTGGTGAAATTATAACAAATATTTTAAAGAAAGATGTTTCGGTAACCACATTTCAATAAGAACCTAAAATGCCATGCACCATATATATGTAGAGATGTGTACAGGGCAACGTGAATTGATATTTTTGGTTACCAGACACACACGACAGACATGCTAGATTGATGCCAGTGTGATCACAGGTCTTACTTGTTGGACAGCTGCTGTTCGAAGGCCCCGAACTGTCTCAGTAGCTCTCCACAGGTCGCGATGATCCTGGGAACACACCACAAACATCATTCATTCAACTAGATCACTAACTCAGCACCCAGCAACTTGTCTTCATTCATCAACTACATGATCCTCAAAGAGGCCCCACCCACCTGACAGAATTCTGGAAGGCCGTCCAATCCTCCTGGAAGACAGAGGAAGTGGGCATTTCCTCCAGTTTGCACTTCCTCCTGATAGACTGCAGGGTGGTCGAAAAGTCGGACACGTACCTGCACACATAGCAATATATTATAATATCATTATATAATATTCATCTTTTACAGTGTTTTACACGGGGTGGTGGAGAAGTAGATATATTTGAAAGAAGTTAATTATGTTAATATACAACTTACAGCAAAACATATATCAAAATGTAAAAAAAAATATAAAATATAAATAAAAAGAGATTTGATCACGTGCAGTAGTATGTTTGCATGTATGTATGTCTATATATGTACACACACACACACACACACACATATTACTTGGTAAAGAGAGCTTTGAGCGCGTGCAGTAGCCCTCGCACGGCGAGGCCGTCGGAAAGGCGCACGCATCGCTCCACGGCTCCTCCCGCCAGAGAGAACAGCTTGGCCACCGATTGGCTGAGCTCCTGCACACAGTCCATGACCTCACCATGTTCCTGGGGGGCGGGGCATCACACAGGTTACATCACAGATGACATCACACAACATCAAAATGTAAGTGAGTCTGTCTGTCTGTGACTTTGTCACCAGGGGTACAGCACAGTGTGTGTGTGTGTGTGTGTGTGTGTGTGTGTGTGTGTGTGTGTGTGTGTGTGTGTGTGTGTGTGTGTGTGTGTGTGTGTGTGTGTGTGTGTGTGTGTGTGTGTGTGTTACCAGGGGTACAGCACTGATCTGGATCAGCAGGTTGACCTCTTCCAGCTCTCCGTACTGCAGCTGGTAAGATTTGTAGGGCTCCAGAAGAACACACACCAGCTCACACAGCTTCATAGGGTTGGCCTCTCCTACACACACACACACACACACACAGATGTATAAATATACACACTATATATTACACACACAGACTAGGACGACCGTTCATCTCCCAGCTGACCTTCAAGATATGTACAAAGGATGGGCCGCATGTTGACCTTTAACCTTCAACCCCGTGACCCCTGTACGTGCCCAGTCGTGAGAGCCTGTGGAGCGTGCCCCGTGTGACCCTCCGTACCGAGGTGCGGCAGCGTGGCGGCCTCCAGGCTGTGGGTGAAGGTGGAGGTGGTGTGGTGCAGCTCCAGCAGGGCCTCCAGCCTCCCCTCCGGGTCACAGCGCTCCAGGGCCGAGCTGACGCACACGGGCACCGAGGGCACCATGTTGCCCAGGGTCTGGATCAGCAGCACCGTCACCACCTCGTAGGGCTTCTTGAACACCTGGGGGGGGGAGGGTATCAGAGTTAGGGGTGGGAAAAATAATCGATTCTTCGATGCATCGCGATTCTCGCTAGAACGATAATCTTTTGTTGTTTTTTGCCTGCTGCAACATTTTGTTCGCCAGAGAGGGATAATTTTTGTAATTTTAAATTTTTTGAATTTATCTTCAGTGTGTATTGGCCAATCTGATTTGTCTTGACACGATTGCGAATCAGCCTATGCATAGCATGCGCGCAAACTCACAGCCAGACACAAGAACTCCTTCTAATTCAAGAGCAGTTTTTCCTTGAATGACAGAGAAAAGAAAGATTAGAAATAAAATAAAACTGAAACCTATTTTTTGCATGCTTCCATATTGTGTTATAATGCAAGCTGCATTGATTATTGCATTGTTCATAGAAAATCATATTTGTGACAAAAGCTTTCTCTCTTGTGAAATATTAGATAAGTTAATTCATCTGTTGATGTCTTTTATGATCATCACAAAAGTAGGAAGTGATTAGCAAACTCTGAGTAGCAAACCCAGATGTATAATATATATTTTTGAAAAATCACGCATGGAAATGTGCATAAAAAGAATTTGTTGCATCGAGATGCATCGAGATGCATCGATAATCGCTTCAGAATCGAATCGTTGACCTCATAATCCGAATCGAATCGTGAGGTGCCAAGAGATTCCCACCCCTAATCAGAGTAGGGTACTGCACATGAGGTCGTGAACGGTCGGAAGTACATAGAGTATTTCAGAGAAGAGATTTAGAACAGGTGCTTTAAAAAACAAGGCTCGCAGAATAAGACAAGTCTAAAACTGAGTTTAACTATTGGATTATTGGAACGACAAGCAAACCTGGGTATTATTGGAAAAGTCATGTATATCTAATAAAAGTATATTAGCTTTAGGAAAAGGCTGTGCACGTTAAGAAAGGCTTTGCACGTTTTGAAAAGTCTGTGACTATTAAAAAACCATTAACCCAGGTCCAGAAAATAAATGTCCTGCCCGTGTTTTGGCTCCTACCCTGCCCTGAACAAGCCCATCTCCCTCTGGCTTGGTGTTTGTTCACCAGCCCGAGCGGTTGGCTGGGAATCCCAGAGTGGAGTATGAGGGGCACTGACCTGGCTGGTCCAGTGGATCTGTGCGTGCCAGGCAGACAGCAGGTTGTCGTAGAACTCTGAGAGCTGCTGGTTCACCGTCAGCTCGCTCTGGGACAGCTCCACCCAGGAGGACAACAGCTGACCCTGCACACAGATTAACCATTACATATAGGGGCACAGACAAACACATACACAGATATAGAGGCACACACACACACACACACACACACACACAGTTTTAAGAAGGGTAAAGAAATCTATCAGAGATGACAATGACGATATCTGTATTTTTACTGTGGTTATAGTTTATAGTATAGTTCCATTGTCCTTTTCTCTACCTTGTGACACTTGTAGTAGTAGGCCAGCAGCTGGGGCATGCGGTCCATCTCCGAGAAGACTTTAACAAACAGCTTGGCTTGGTCTGCAACACAACACAGCATATTGTGGTGAATGAACCTGAATGAAGGCAGGAGTATGAGTAGTATGATGAGCATGACAACTCTTACCTGTAGCCATAATGTTAGAAGTGGTTGACCTACCCGTAGCCATGGAGTTGAAGGTGGAGACGATCTGAGTGCTGGCCAGAGCTTCCAGCCGGTTCTTCAGAGCCTCCAGGTGGACACACTTATCAGAGTAGTCTGGGGTGTCCACCAGCATGGCCAGACTGCCCTGCATGCTGGTCAGCTTGGACGAGATCACCGCAAAGTCCTGCCAGACAGAAGGGCTCATTCACTTACAATATGACTTATAATGGCACTTCTAATAGGATTTACAACGTGACTTATGGCATGAATTGACATGAATGTAATATGAATTGAAGTATGTATTATGACTTCTAACCAGACTTATAACCATACTTATAACATGAGTTCTTACATGACTAATAACATGAGTTCTTAAGACTTATAACATGAGTTCTTACATGACTAATAACATGTCTTATGCCGCTTTTCCACCGCACATGTAGCTCGACTCGACACGACACGACTCGACACGGTAGCAGCGCGGGTCCTTTTCCACAGCAAATAGTACCTCCGGGACGTGGGCGGGGTCGGCTGCGCGAAAGGGCCGTGACGTATTTTTGTACGCGACCCAAACAACACCTACGTAACCCACACATGGACAGAACCCACATAACAACAATGGAGAACATCGATGCGATGGTATTCGTGTTCGTATTATTAGCTGGCATGTTGAAGAAGTGGAATATGTTGGCTGCGGCGCTGCTATGGCTGTTACCAGCATGGTTGCCATGTCGCTCTCGTGACTTCGTCACACTCTCTGGCCAATCAGTGGCCGGCCGTCTGCCGACGTCACCTTTTAGCATCGGCTCAGCCGCTTGGAACCTAGAGCGAGGCGGTACTAGAAAAAGCAGCCACTTCAGGTACCAGATACCATGTTTTCGCGGTGGAAACGCAAAAAAGGCGAGCTGAGTCGAGTCGAGTCGAGTCGTGTCGAGCTGGTACCATGCAGTGGAAAAGCGGCATTACATGACTAATAACATGAGGTCTTACATAACTTATAACATGACCTATAACATTAATTATAACATGACTTATAACATGAGTTCTTGCATGACTTATAACATGACTTATGTTATGTGTGCTGAGTTGTTCCACCACGTCCTGTTACCTGTGTCTTGAAGGTCTCCTCGATGTCAGCACTGAGCGTGCTCCACTTGTCGGCCTCCTGCAGCGCCTCAGCAGAGAGCTGCATGCGGCTCTTCACCTGGTCGATAGCCACCAGCACCTGAGGAGAGAGGGACATGGATCACACACACACAACCAACACCAAACACACACAACCAACACCAGACACACATCCAACACCAGACACACAACCAACACCAGACACACAACACTTCCGCGCCATTTTCCATTATTGAAGGTCAACAATGGGTTATTGATTAATTAATTAAATTGATGAATATGTAAATAACGTGATTTTGGAATATTACATTTATGCTTGATGTAGGTTGCATCACACAGTGGTTGTTTTTATGTACAAGTGTTGTACATTAAAAACATAAATGTAATTTTATTTTGTATTAATGGTTTTGTGGAAGAGATTCATAAATATACAATAACATGCAAATCTGAACCAGGACAGAACTATCCAGATCCAGGACCCAAACAGAGCCCTTCTGAAAGCTCTCACCTGCATGGACTGCACCGTGTCCTGCTCAAACTTGCGGATGTCCTCCTTCACCAGAACCATCTGCTCCTTGAGGAACGAAGCCTCCTGCTTCAGAGCCTCCACGTCCCTGAGAACCCTGGGCATGTTCTGCAGCGCCTGGATACTGCTCTCTGTATGAAGGCATATGTACATACATACATTTAGAAATATAAACAAAATAAAAAGATAAAGCGTGTATTGACGTAAGAGGTCTGTCAAACGGACCACTGTATGACCCGTAAATCTAGGGTCACTGTCGGACCCACACAGCTTGGGTGACTGCAGGACCACCAACCACTCACCTTCGATAGCATTGTTGACCTCCTGGATGAAGAGCTGCAGCTTCATCACCAGGGTAGCGGCGTGTGCATCTGCCTTCCCCGGCGCCTCCTTCTGCGCCACACGGAAGGCACCGTTCACCCAGTCTTTCACCTCGAAGTCGTCGTCAAGGAATTTTGAGAAATCCATGGTGTCTTTGTTTTTTTTCTTCTCTAACTTTTGCCCAGAACGGGCTTAGAGACGAAGATAAAGTACACCGCCCAGGAGAATGAAATAATCATCACCACCAAATAGATCTCCAACAACACAACGGCTTCCTCCAGAGTTACACCCGAAACGACAGCGGTATTAGAGAGGAAATTGTAATTAAATGATCATTTCTGGTGGGGCTTTTTCTGAAATGGCGAGAACTGACAGCAAGTTCCTGTTTGTGCTTTTTATTTACCATCCCGGAAAACAGACACCAGAGTTTAGTTCCCCCCTTGCTATCATGTCTTTCTTATTGGTGTAGGAAGCATTGTGAAGATGGTTTCTAATTATTTCAATAGTTAATATTAAAATTTCTACTAAAGCACAGACAAAATAACAAATAATCAAAAATAAATAAAAGAAGCAATACACGTTCCTGACTTGTACACAGAAACGTGTACAATACATGCCATGGGTACTCTCTGCTGCCCTCTTGTGACCAGTTAACTAACCGTCTCTCTGTAGAATAAAATGACAATATATCCTATCCCAGGGTAGTGGTTATCATATTCAGCAAGAACCAATCAGGAAATGTTTTGAGTTATTACGTTGAGTTGAGACCTCCATCCCAGGTTCCTCTGACTCCAGAGATAAACTGGACTCAACCTGGCAGGAGAAGTTAGTGAAGAATAAAGACAGAAAGAATAAAGCCTTAGAATAACAATAGTTTAGCACTGGTTGCAGCACTCACCCAATAAGTCACCACCCAAAAATAAAAAAAAG
>NC_044065.1:8511179-8521179 GCF_902167405.1 Gadus morhua
ATCCTCTGGATAGCATACCTCCAACGCTAACTTGATTTTCTCGTTATGGAGCTACAGCTCAACTTCACGTGTTGACGAGCGCAAACAGAACGAGGGGCATGGCTATCATTCAGCCTGACAATGCAGCCGCTGTGACTGAGAACTGGACACATTCCTGCTGGGCCTACTGTGTCGGTCTGGGCCAGCTGGTCGAGTTTCTGTATCGATGTGGTTCTGGGGGGTCTGGCTTCTGGGTCTGAGGTCTGGGTCTGATTAGGCTGAATCAGGGTCATGGATTGTAGCGTCATCCCATTCTATTGCAATGCCATTTTTGCACTCTTGCTCCCTTCAAGCTGTGCTTGAGTTTACAGCCCTCTGAGCCACAGGAAGAAAAACATACGAGAAGAAAACAACCACAAAGACAAGGAGAATCAGAGGGAGGAGAATGAGGAGCGATTTTCGACTTCTAATTCTCCTTGTCGCTTATGCCCTAGCCAGTTAATGTTGAGTTGGGATGAGGTCATGTCGCTGCATGAAACAGAGATGGATATCCCTCTACCAGAAGCCCCGCCCTCTTTCTCGCCATAACACCCATTTGGAGCATCATGTTCCAGGCGTTCTGTGGTGGGAAGAGGACGGCTGGCGACAACGTTCTGGTCTGATGAGGTTCCTGGTGGTCGAAACTCACCCCCTTGCGGTCCAGTTTAACCACAGTCCAGTTTATCTGCGACGTGCGTCAGAGAGAAACACCAACTCCGACAACAACACTATTAAAGGCACTAGCCCGCATAATGGTTTTCGCTTGTTAGAATATTGCATGTCATTTTACACACATTAACTCTGTAAAAGGTCACTCTGGGCCTGTAATGCGATGCATACAGTAAACAACACCTCTGTGTTTCTTTATGAGCTACTGAAGCCGAATACCTTTGTAACCTGTTTATTGTCAGATCTGCTGTATTTGACACATAACATCACAACACGTAATCCAAGTCAAGGGCGAAGTTCGGGTGTTTGAGAAGGCAGGAAGGATGCTAGTATTTGTGGTGTTTGAGAATTGTTGTCGTACAGCATATTTCTGAATGTCACATTGACAGATGGCTAAGTTACAGAGACAGAGCGATAGAGATAGATGCTTAGAGATTTTTCAAACTGCAGTCTCTTTCTGCCTTGCTATCCACAGTATTACATGTTTGTGTATATGTGTGTGTGTGTGTGTGTGTGTGTGTGTGTGTGTGTGTGTGTGTGTGTGTGTGTGTGTGTGTGTGTGTGTGTGTGTGTGTGTGTGTGTTTGTCTACGTGTGTGTGTGTGTGTGTGTGTGTATGTGTATGTGTATTTGTGTACGTGTATGTGTGTGTGTGTGTGTGTGTGTGTGTGTGTGTGTGTGTGTGTGTGTGTGTGTGTGTGTGTGTGTGTGTGTGTGTGTGTGTGTGTGTGTGTGTGCATGCACGTGCCCGTGTGTGTGTTTGTGTGCATGCTGTGTTACGGGATGCGTATTTTGTAATAAAAATCCTGCGGTTAACAGAGCAGCAGTAATCCTGCCAATTCACATTTAACAAGGAGCCTGATTGTTGTCTGTGGGCATGCACTGCATTTTATTTACTCATTGATCAGCGTGGACCAATTCTGCAAACACACTGCTCCCCACTGTCTCGCTCTCCCTCTCCAGCAGCAGACTGTGGATGTGTCTGTCAACAGATCATAAATTTAAACCGTTCCTCTGTTGTTGAATGCTAATCCCGGTCGGGTTGCAGGAGAAAGCACATTTTTTCTGCTACATCATCACTTTGGCTCTCCTTACACCCACGCCTCCCCCTGTCGCACCTCCTCCGCATACGCACCCCTTTCTCCTCTCCTCCCCCCTTCTCCCTGGCCCATCCTCCTCCTCCTTCTCCCCAATCACATCCTCCTTACACCTCCTTCTCCCCTTCCTACCCCTTCCTTCCCATCTCCCCCTCCTCCTCCCCCCCCACCTATCCTAACCCTCAGACCCCTTCTATTCCTCCTCCTCCTCCTCCTGCTCCTCCTCACCCACCACCTCCTCCTCTCCTCACATGCACATCCTCCTCCTCCCAGTGCTGCCCCTTCTCAACCAAAGCCCGCCAGCACCTCCTACTCATATTCAGCTGACTCTGCAGATCAGCGGCTCTGAGATCCAGCATGCAGGGCCTGCATACTAAACCAGCGTCCCTCTGCAGGACTCTCTGTTTCCTGCTGCAGAGGGCTGCTTTAAGTGACTGTGGTCTTCCAACCACCTGTAGGTTTCAGGGAGGAGGCAGGCTGGAGTTAGTGGGCGGAGCTACCGAATGGCGCTTTAGGGACTCTTAAAGTTTCATCTGCTTTAATCCGATCTGAGGGAAACAGGGCAGCAACTGTGATGTTGGGTTCCCGTTAGATTTGTCATCCGTCCGCCACTTATCCCTCACAGCCGCTTATTGATCCGATGACGTCATTTGTCCAGTCTGGCCAATCCGAGCAGAGAACAGCTGATCAGAGTTATGGATCTCTGGCCCTGATCTCTGCTCCACGCCTTCATCACTAGATAATAGCTCTGCTGCAGCAGTGCATGCAGGTCAGACGTTACAACACTATAGTTCCCTCTGGAGACTCATCCCTAACTCGCAGGAGTTCTTTCACCACCGAGGTTACAGAAGCACTGCTTGGTGTGAAACGTGCGACCAAACCAGAGCACCTGTCATCGATACATCTGGTCGATATATATTGATGCTGGCATACTGACAATCGTACATCGTGTCACTCTCTCTAATAACAACATAGAGTCATATGAATGTGACTCTATGTTTATTCATAAAGGCATTTCCTACTTTTTAAAAATTGTATACTAGCACTCTGAGATTCTGCTAGAATGAAGAGTGCTCAACAAATAAAATGAATTATTAGTTAACCAACAGCCACACAGCAAACACACTCACAGCTGGTTGATGATGGTGATGATCATGACCATGAACATTCAGAGGATGATGATGATGATGATGATGATGATGATGATGATGATGATGATGATGATGATGATGGTGGTAATAGTTATGATGTTGGTGGTGATGGTGAGGATGATGATGGTAGTGATAATTGTGATGACTCTCTCTATCTCTCTCTCTTTCTCTCTCCAGAACACGATGAACCTGCCGGCTGATAAAGCCAAGATGCTGAGTCAGTACGACAAGGAGAAGAAGTGGGACCTCGTCTGTGACCAGGTCGGCTTCCTCCTCTTCCTCCCCTTCCTCTGACCTTTCCCCTGGGCCCCTGACCTTCCAGTGACCTCAACTTCCTCAAACCTAACTTCCTAAACCTAACCCATAAAGTCACACTTACTGCTTTCAAAACACACTCTAATTGAGAAGATATTAGATTAATTAATTATTACAGACAGAACTGCCTCTGTCTTAAGCTTCTATCGACAGCTTGGTCCACACTGAACCACTTCTTGCATCGTGTTTCAGGAGCGCTTCAAGGTGAAGTGTCCTCCCTCTGCATATTGTGAGAAGCTGAAGGGCTACGTGGACCACGGAGGAGGGGTCGCCAGGAAGGTGAGATACCAGAAGACCAGAAGATCCACCTTTACCACCAGACATTTAGCTATGGTACCACAGTGGCTCTACTTTTATGAATGTACTACTGCTAAGATGTTCTTGCAGACAAATAACCCTGTTGCCAAACAAAACATGAATATAAATAATGCATCTGCATTTTATTTGGTGCAAAAATGAACATAAATTGGTTGTTCGATTATGTTGAAAGATTAAAGACTAACAACTAACCAATTTCAAAATTAACCTTACCCCTATTCTTATTCCTCTGTTTAGTCACCCTTATTCTACCACCTAAACGTCCCAGTCTCTAACACAGCATATGAATCAGGAAAAGTTTGGAGAGTTCAACCTGGCAGGTTTGGCTTCATTCCTGAGAACAAAGCTCCAATCTTTCATCAGCGTCTATATTGAGACGGATGATAGAATCTACTAACTAACCACTAGTAGCCACTGGGGCAACTAGTAAAGACTGTTAGTTTGACAGAACATGCCTAAGCCTAATTTTGGTGTATTTTAAACAATAAACCTAAAATTGTTAAAGATAGGTAAAACTCATAATGACCGGTTGATACAAAAGCTGCAAATCAAAACCAACATTTTTCTTAATTTAATCTAATTGTTTTCATCTTGTCTGATCCTGGTAGTTTAGGAAGCAGGTCCACGAATCCACCCAGGTTCTACGAGAGCTGGAGATCTCTCTGCGGACCAACCAGATTGGGTGAGCTCCTCCTTCTTAAAAACATCTAGTTTCAACCCTCCTGCCTTTTAGTACTTACTTATATTTACTTCTAAGTCGTTAAGTAGACCTTTTAATCCAAAGTCTTTCAGAGGATTCATATTCATGTCGTTCAGGAGCTCACCCAAGCCGCCACACTATCCATTACTAATGTAGAAATAGAACAAACCTGCTTCACAGCCTGTGATGATGATGAGTGTGAACTGACCCTGAGTTTGAGTATCCCCCTGGTCTTCCCCCATCCTATCCAGTTGGGCTCAAGAGTTCCTGAACGAGGAAAACCAGGGTCTCAAGGTGCTAGTCGACTACCTGTCCTTCGCCCAAAGCGCTGCCATGTACGTACCAGAAAGGTGTTGGTTTGCATAGGCTGTAGAAGTGTACTGGAGGGCATGTGGGAAATGATATTGTGTTCTGCTGAGTACCCTGCAAACAGCTCATCGATCAAAGCCCAACGCAGCGATTCGATTTGGTCGCAAACCTGTCTTTTGGTCTGTGTGACCACCACAGGAATTTAGTTTTAAGAGCGTCAGGGGCCTTAACCCTACCCGTCTATGTCAGTGTTAACCTCCATCTAAGCCTTTGTTTCCACACAATATCACACCACTATCTTAACATCACGGTGAGTTTATGAAGGATCCTAAATGACCCCTTCTCACACTGTGGAATTCAACCCCTAACCCCTCAACCCCTAACCCTAGCCGTTCCAGCCCAGTACCTTGATGGCAAAGTAACAGATACTTATAGCAGAATAACTAATACACTCCATTAGATGGACGCTTTAATCCTAAACCTCACAGTCCAGAGAGGAGTCCACTCTCAGCCTTATGACCTTATGTCGATAGATGAAAATAGAATCAAGTGAAGTTTGCGAGGTCTAGACAACTAAAGCTGTTATATGAAAAGGAATTTACCCCCACGGGAATCCTGCCAGGAATGCTACCTCCTCTGGAGCTTGGGTTTTATTTACCCTGGATTAGGTTTAAGGTGCTTGCACACTGCCCCAACAAAGACCAACAAAACCCACAACCAACACGTGAACATATCTGAATCGACATGGGCAAACTTCAGCCAACAGTCTATATTTGGGTACAGTGTTTGTTTGAGCATTGAGCAAGCCCTGTAAGACCGAGATAGATATTGTCATACCACTGTAGCTTAACACCAGTGTACCTGCACAGGAACGATATGGATAGTTCAGATGGCAGCTCCTTGCTTGGGTCAGAGAAAGGAAAACTGGACAAGTCTCTGGAAGACCTCCACCGCACCAGCAGTAACTCCCCCAGCCACGGGGCTTCAAAGGGCAGCAAGATCTTCACAAGCAGGTAGGTCGCCGGTCAAAAGAGTCCCTGGCAACCATGAGCCTGGACAAGTGGGTCCTAGGAAATCATTTGTCTTGAAAATCAGGTCCCTGGTAACCATGTCCCTTAAAACCAGGCCCCTGGTTACCATGTCCCTGGAAAACAACATGGTCCATGGTTACCATGTCACTGGAAAAACCAGGTCCCTGGGAAACAACATGGTCCATGGTTACCATGTCACTGGAAAACCAGGTCCCTGGTTACCATGTCACTGGAAAACAGGTCCCTAGTGACCGTGTCACTTGAAAACCGGTCCCTGGTTACCATGTCACTGGAAAACAGGGCCCTGTATACCATGTCACTTGAAAACCAGGTCCCTGGTTACCATGTCACTGGAAAACCAGGTCCCTAGTTACCATGTCAATGGAAAACAACAGGGTCCATGGTTACCATGCCACTGGAAAACAAGGTCCCTGGTTACCATTTCCCTGGAAATCCAGGGACCTGGAAAACCACTGCAGGGCAGAAGCGGTCACTTCAGTCTGGTAGTATTTCATTTTTCCGGGGACTAAAGTTTGACTGAGTTACCCCCCGCGCACGCGACCGTGAGAGTAATACGAACACATGGACACGTTCCAAAGGGATCGTTCCACAACAGGGAGGCTCCATTTTGTCTTCTGTCATTCATGCCGTGTAACAATATCTCCTTCTGTCAGGAGCGCAAGCAGGTGTAGTCTACCCAGTCCCTCTACTACCGTACTCTACCGGAGTACTATTTTACCCCTCGGACATCCCACATCAAGTAGTCAGTTGGGCAAAGTTATTCATCAAACATTGTTCGCTTTTCACACTTTGAACACTAGTATGACACATGCTAGGTTAGTGGGTTATTGTTGTTAGCGACAGATGGGTTGTTATGACATATGGGGATTGGAAAGGAAGTCAACCACCTAACTAACTACCTATAATCAAAAAAGGACAAGAGCACAAGCAATGTGTTACAGGGCTGGTACATTTGTGACGTCATGTTGAAACTGCCACAGCCTTCATTATGAAAGACAAGGCAAACAAAGGTTTGATTACCCTAGGACCAAGGTAATCGTATATTTACATTTGTTTTGCATTTTACAATGCTACAACTCTCTCAAGGCATCACAAAATGTGTAATGCCAACAGACACTCCCATGATGCATTCTGATATACAAGCCCTATCATACGCTGTTTATAGTATTATGATTATCATTATTATCATTGTTATTATTAGAATAACTTCTATGATTATAGACAGAGAGACAGGCAATCTGGGAGGGACAGATAGGTATAGAGACAGAAAGACACACAGGCAGGTCTAACTGTCTTCATCAACGTAGGAAAGTTCTGCGGACGTCGCGCGGCGTGAGCCCCAAGGAGGACGTCCACCTCTGCATCATGTGCTTACGGGCCATCATGAACTACCAGGTGAAGCCCCGCCCCCCTCTCACCTGTCTGAACGCCTATCTGATCACCTGTCTCTGATCACCTCTCTCTCCACACACCTGTCTCACTCTATCTTGTTTCTCTACACACCTGTCTCACTGTATCCTAACTCTCGGATCACCTGTCGCTGATCACCTGTCTCTCTGATCACCTGTCTCTGCACACCTGTCTCACTGTATCCTTTCTCTCTGCACACCTGTCTCACTGCATCCGCTCTCGCTGCACACCTGTCTCTCTGATCGCCTGTCTGATCAACTGTCTCACTGTATCCTGTCTCTCTGATCACCTGTCTCTCTGTACACCTCTCTCTCTATATACCTGTCTCTACCTATACCTGTCTCTCTCATCACCTGTGTCTTTGAACAGCTGTCTCGTTCTATGCATGTCTCTCAGACCACCTGCTTTTCTGTTTACCTGTCTCTCTGCACACCTGACTCAGTGATAACCAGTCTCCCTGTACACTTGTCTCTATGTATACATCTTCTCTTTATACCCGTCTCTGATCACCTGTCTCTATGTATACCCGTCGCTCTGTACACCCCTTGCTCTCTATACCATCTACACCTCTCTATTCATATCTCTCTCTCTATATATACTGGTCTCCCTGTACACTTGTCTCTCTGTATACCTCTCCCTATATACACCTGTCTGTGTAAACAGCTGTCACTCTGATACTATTACCTATTTGATCACCTGCTGATGGTGGAGTGATGATGCATCTTCAGCCTCCCCTCGCTTGTGTGTGTGTGTGTGTGTGTGTGTGTGTGTGTGTGTGTGTGTGTGTGTGTGTGTGTGTGTGTGTGTGTGTGTGTGTGTGTGTGTGTGTGTGCGTGTGTGTGTGTGTGTGTGTGTGTGTGTGTGTGTGTGTTTCATTAGTCCGGCTTCAACCAGGTGATGAGTCACCCGTCCTGTGTCAACGAGATCACGCTCGGCCTGAACGACACAAACCCAAGGTAACACATGTTACTGTGTGTGTTTGTTTGTGTGTGTGTGTGTGTGTGTGTGTAAGTGGTTGTGTATATTTACATGCCCCACACTATCAGTATGTATATCAGTGTAGAGTGTTGGTGTGTACGAATGCATTAATACTGTACGGAAGGGTGTGTATCTGGTTTGTATGAAAGCTGTGATACTTTGGTGACAGGTTTGTAACAGGTGTGTACCTGTTGTGTAGTAAGGCTGTTGTACTGTGAGCACAGGTGTGTATTAGGGGTCTTACCTGTGTGTTTTTAGGACCAAGGCGCTGGTGTTGGAGCTGCTGGCGGCCGTGTGTCTGGTGAGAGGAGGTCATGACATCATCCTGGCCGCCTTCGACAACTTCAAAGAGGTCAGACAGATTCCAAACGCACACACATACACGCATTCACACACATACACACACAGACACACACACAAACAAACACACATACACAGACACAAACACACATGTCCTTCGATCACATGACAGGGACATGCAGTACTATTTGTGAGTGTGTGTGTCTCTGTTATTATTTTTCCCGGACGACTTCCCAGACATTTCTCTCTGGAAGGGGGTAGCCTGTAACACGTAGCGGCCACTATCCGTAAGGAGGTCAGGGTACCCCAGGCAGGATTGGGGAAGTGGGGGGTCTGACAGCCAGCTGTCCTCGGGCCAGTTGTCCCGTTGCCAGAATAGAGCGGGGAGGAAAACACTTGCTGGGTGACCTTTGACCCCTGTGTTCCGCCGTAAAGACACAGTTGTCATCAGCAGACAGACAGACGGGAATGCAGCAGACAGCTATAGCTATTATTAACCCCCTCCCCCCGCCCCCCATAGCGCATCTTCAATTGTTCAGCTTCAGCAATGGCTGCCGCCGTTTTGTTGAGGTTTGGTATTTTAATGAGGGGAGTTTGTTTTGTTTGGATCCGTAAAACGAGCCAGTCCAGACTGAAGCATCGCTGGTTCTGAGAGTCCACGCTGTCACGCACACACAGACACACAAACTGCCACACACGCGCACGCATGCAGACACGCACAAACACACACACATATACACACCCATACACACATACAGACTGCTCTGTCTGGCCTGTTGACAGGGTAACTAGCTAGCAAACGTAGGTGATGATAATCATCATGATAAAACAATTGGAGGTCGGTTTACGGTAAACACCGGGGCTCCCACTAGTCCCACCGGGGGTCCCATCTAGTGGGGTACATGGTCCTTGTTGGACTGGTTCAACCATGAGTGCTCTCCCAAGGGTGCCCTCCCATGGGTGCTGTCCTATGGGTGCTGCTGTCCCATGGGTGCTCTCCCATGTGGTCCAGTAACCTACCCTGGACACCCCGACGGTGGTCCCCCAGTCTGTAGTTGGACAGGGTGTGTCTCGGTCTCTCCCTCTGTCTGGAATGTATCTGGGGTAAAGAAAGAGAGGGAGAGAGCTTACAGCACAATGCATTGCATACAATACAAAGAGAGCGAGAGGGAGAGAGAGAGAGATGAATACAAAGAGAGAGAGATAATCAGGTAGAGCGAGTAAGTGTGGTAGAGAGAGGTTAGCGCTAGGTAGAGAGAGGGCGCTTCAGAGCGAGCGTGTTAGAGTGAGGTGGAGACAGTACGAGAGAGAGAGGTGTAGCAAGTCTCATATGTCTGGGCCTAAACAGACAACCGGCTGGAGACCTGCATTATTAAACACCTGGTCTATTAATCTACACTCTCTCTTTTTATGTTGTTATACTGTATGCTCTCTCTATCTCTCTCTCCCTTTCTGTTATGTCTTTATACTGTATGCTCTCTCTCTCTCTCTCTCTCTCTCTCTCTCTCTCTCTCTCTCTCTCAACCCCTGTGCACACATCCATCAAAGCACACCGAAATGCACAAGCACAGACTGCAACATGCACACACACACACACACACACATGCATTTTAATACATTCATGACATACCTGAGGTACAACGAAGAATTGTTCTTACCACTGGCCACACCTGATGAGACAGAA
>NC_044065.1:8526179-8628679 GCF_902167405.1 Gadus morhua
GTCCGGACAGGTTGACCTGCAGGTGGTCTCTGTAGACCCCCTGGTGTCTCCCACAGGTCAGACCTCATCTCTGGGTACCTTACCTCACACCGAGGCTACCAAACACGACAGATATATTGCACATCTCAACCCACACCCCGCCTTCCTCCGAAAAATGCTGAGCCACATCTTAACATCTGAATCTGAATCAAACACTAGATCATTTGTTTTATCGATCAAGAAAGCACTTGATTTGTTTTGGCTTGACCTGCAGACACCAGTACAGAGTGAGACCGAGTAGACTCTGCTTTGGAATGCAGAGTTAGTTCCACAATGTTTAACCAAACTTCAGGGCGTTTAACACTATGTGGTCCGGAACACATAACAGAATCATATATCACATTGAATGATGCTTCTAGGAGTGAAAAAAATAATAATTATGATATTTTATGAGACTGTGCATTTGAAACAGTATTATATACAGAATGTCTCACTTCCTCTGAATGTTTTTTGTCCATCTCCTGACAGTTCAACACAATATCACGGATGTCCTTCAGGACCTCCCTACTGAACCACAAACCCCTCCTTCAGAACCAGCAGCTTCTTTCCTCACCGCCGCTGAAGAAGCTCCCTCATTGGCTAGTGTTGAACAAGCTCCGCCTCCTTATCCAGCTCCACCCCCTCCTGCTGCAGCCCCACCCCCACCCCCACCTCCTCCCCCTCCCCCTCCCCTTCCTCCTCCTCCCCCTCCAGCGCCACTCGCTCCCCCTCCTCCACCGCCCCTTGGGTCTGCTCCTCCACGGATAGGTGGAGAAGATAAATCCACAGGTGAGAAGAGGGGTTGGGCCAGCTAGGGGGAGGACCTACCAAAGGGGTGGAGTCACATGTTTATTGTTAAAGGGGCCTGACTTGTGTGCACTAAAGCCATTAAACCTCTGCGTGGACACTCAACATCCACATTATAGTTGTTACAAGTGATTAGCCGTGACAAGCAGTTTTGAAAATCGGCCTCTTCTGACATCACAAGTGGGCGTGTCCACCTGGATGGATGACGGATAGATGAGCGACTGATCTATCGTAGAGACCAGGTGGACAAGCTCACTTGTGATGTCAGAAGAGGCTGATTTTCAAACCGGCTTGTCCCACCACTCGTCATATGTCACCTTTAAACCTACCTGCCTCTGATGATACGTGCATATGGTGAAAAGGCGACGACACTCATTGGGTGATTAAACCAAGGCTGTGTGTTGTTGTTCTCTGTGCTCCAGTCCACCGCAACAAGAAGACCATCCAGACCAAGTACCGCATGCCGCTGTTCAACTGGCAGGCCCTGAAGCCCGACCAGGTGGAGGGCACCGTCTTCAAAGAGCTGGACGACGAGCACGTGCTGGGGGTGAGAGGTCAAACGGGCTTACTCAGCAGAGGGCAAATAGTGCTTTACATGTGCCCGCCACTGGAGGTCTCCCTCTCCCTTCTGCAGTCCCTCGCTGTCTCTCGCCCCCTCCGTTCGGCCGACCCTCTCTCTCTATCTCTCTCTCTCTCTCTCTCCCACCAGGAGCTTAATGCCTCTTATCCTCTCAGTCCCACCAGGAGCTCTGTCTCTTACCCTTACGCTCTCTCGTCCACCGGGGCCCCTAACAATGTATCTCGCCCCCTCTCTGTCTCCCACCAGGAGAGCTCTCTCTCTCTCTCTCTGTCTCTCTCTCCCTCTGTCTCTCTCTCTCTCTCTCTCTCTCTCGCACTCTGTCTGTCTGTCTGTCTGTCTGTCTCTCTCTCTCTCTCTGTCTCTCTCTCCCTCTGTCTCTCTCTCTCTCGCACTGTGTCTGTCTGTCTGTCTGTCTGTCTGTCTCTCTCTCTCTCTGTCTCTCTGTCTCTTTCTCTCTCTCTCTCTCTCTCTCTCTCTCTCTCTCTCTCTCTCTCTCTCTCTCTCTCTCTCTCTCTCTCTCTCTCTCTCACTCTTCAGCAGCTCAATGTATCTCTCCCTTCCTCACCAAGAGCTCAATATCTCTCGCCCTTGCACACACTCGTGCACTGGGGTCCCTCACAATGTAGCTCGCCCTCTCTCTCGCCCACCAGGAGGCCTCTCACTCTCAGCTCAATGTATCTCTCTCTTCCTCGCCAAGGGCTCAATGTCTCTCGCCTTTCCTCTCTCTTCTACCTGGAGCTCAATATCTGATGACCTTTCTCAATCGCTTTCCCTACACTAGCTCAATGTCTCTCTCTCTCTCTCTCTCTCTCTCTCTCTCTCTCTCTCTCTCTCTCTCTCTCTCTCTCTCTCTCTCTCTCTCTCTCTCTCTCTCTCTCTCTCTCTCTCTCTCTCTCTCTCTCTCTCTCTCTCTCTCTCTCTCTTTCTCTCTCTCTCCAACCTGGAGCTTAATATCTTTCGTCCTATGGTCATCCCCAGGAGGTTGATATCTCTCGCTCTCTCTCTCTCCCACCAGGAGCTCAATGTCTGTCGTCCTTTCTTTCTCTCGCCCTTTGTCTCTCCCACCAGGAGCTCAATGTCTCTAGTCCTTTCTCTCTCACTCTCTCACTCTCTCTCTCGCCCTCTGTCTCTCCCACCAGGAGCTCAATGTCTCTCGTCCTCTCTCTCTCTCGCCCTCTGTCTCTCTCACCAGGAGCTCAATGTCTCTCGTCCTCTCTCTCTCTCTCTCTCTCTCTCGCCCTCTGTCTCTCTCACCAGGAGCTCAATGTCTCTCGTCCTCTCTCTCTCTCTCTCGCCCTCTGTCTCTCCCACCAGGAGCTGAACATGGAGGGCTTCGAGGAGCAGTTTAAGACCAGGTCCCAGACAGCCCCGGTGGACCTGGGCACGCTGAGGGTGAGGGTGGTCCACAAGACGCCCAGCAGGGTGCCCCTCATGGACCCCAACCGGGCCAAGAACCTCGCCATCACCCTGCGCAAGGCGGGGACCACCCCGGCCAACATCTGCACCGCCATACAGACGTATGTTGTCCAAGCATCAGTGTGTTGCCATGGAGAAGTTGCTGAAGTCTGCTGCATCAACTTAGTTTCCGAAGTAATTTGGGTCACAGGAAATGGGGTCCGTGAATTGTCACTTTCCGATGGACTGCTTGGATAATTGGCCTTTTGCTTTCTTTGCTCTTTCGATTTGTCACGGGAACAGATTTGATGTTGCAGATCGTGATTACTCACAACACTCCTGTGAAGCAGAGCTTAAATAAGGAAAACGGGAGCATGACGGTGCCCCTTTAATGTGTGGTCATAAATATGGGTGTAAATACCATAGTGGGGAGATCAGCAAAATGGCTTCGCTAGACGAAACCATGAAACATTAAAGAGCCTCAAAGGGCATAGTCCAAACAAACATCCAAGCATCATCAATAATTCTCCACTTAATTTCTTAATTAGCAAACAGTCCAAGGGTGTATTCTAGTTTACTAGAATGTGTAAATAATTGAACAGGTGATAAAAAAATAAGATAAACATTATAGTGCCTGAAGCTTCTCTCTACTATTTACAATTTCCTCGTTTAGCAGACACTTTTCTCAAAACCAATGCCATTAAAGCGAGAGAAGGCAATTTGGAGAAACCGGCCAGAGTAGGCTAGATTTAAAAAACAAAAAAAGGTCTTTCCTAGCTTTAAGACACAGGGAAGCTTTAAGTCATGCTCTAAATTCTGAGCTACCTCCTTGTTCACAGGTACAACCAGGAAGCGCTGAACCTAGACTTCCTGGAGCTGCTGGAGCGCTTCCTGCCCTCCGACTACGAGCTGAAGCTCATCCAGAAGTACGAGAGCGAGGGCCGTTCCCTTGAGGAGCTGGGCGAGGAGGACCGCTTCATGGTGCAGTTCAGCAAGATTCCCCGGCTGGCCCAGCGAATCAGCACGCTCGCTTTCATGGGGAACTTCCCCAGCGTCATCGTTTCACTCCAGACGGTGAGCTCTGATGGGCTAAAAGGGGGTTAGAAGGCGGGGCTTAGAAGGGCGGGGCTTGTCAGTCTAAAAATTATTCCTGGCTGCTTTTCCTGCTCTGTGGATGTTGCAAAACCCAAAACCTGTAGTAGTCTGCTTTATCTTGAGTGTTGTTTGATTTGCGCTGTGCTTGTTTTTGAGGCTTTAGAACCATTCTTTGGGCGATGACAGTGTTGTGTGTCTCATCGTAATTTGGCCATTTATCCTGGCCCTGCTTTAACATTGACAGTAAATTGAATTCAGGTTACGGCCATGTCTACAACCTACACATCGGTCCCTGTGATTGTGTTTTCAAGAGAGTGAACATTAACGTTGTTGTTTTTACCTTCTGCTCAGCAACTCAACGCCATCATCGCTGCCTCCATGTCCATCCAGTCGTCCAGCAAGCTCAAGAAGATCCTCGAGGTGACTATGCTAAGCTCATGTAGCTCATGTCTCCGACCGTAGCTGTATAGGGGTATGCTGCTTAATGCACTTCATCATCTCTTTTTTTCCCCAGATCATTCTAGCGTTTGGGAACTACATGAACAGCAGTAAGCGTGGCGCAGCATACGGCTTCCGACTGCAGAGTTTAGACCTGGTGGGTCACCTCACTATCTGATGCCTATACCCAACTAATGATGTCTTAAGACTACAATCCCCAGCAAGCAATGCCTTAAGACTACAATACATAGCTAGCAAAACCTTAGCAATACCTTAATCCTATTATCACTATCACTAATCCTTTAACATATGTTTGTATGGCATATAATCCTTGGAATATAATTGATCTCTGTCTTTTCCTCAAGCTGCTGGAGACCAAATCCACAGACAGAAAGCAGACATTGCTGCACTTCATAGTGGACATCATCCATCAGAAGTACCCCGAGCTTCGCTCATTCTACACAGAGCTGCACTTCACCGACAAAGCTGCCCAGGGTACCTGTCTGTCTGTCTCTCTGTCTGCCTGTCTGTCACTCAGTCCTTCCATCTATCCACCTGTCTATCAATCGATCTGACTGTATTGAAAATTGTACTCTATACATTTTTTCACTATTATAACTGTTCATTTAGTTACCAATGTGCCAAATATTGCACAATAGCTTCAATAATTAAACATGGTATTTTTTAATAGCCTCTTTTTCTTTTTTTTTGGAAAAGTTTAAAAAAGTCCCCTAAAATATCAAGAAAACCTTCAAAGGCTAATGTTAATTTATTCCTGTTTTTAATAAAGTGATTAATGTCTTTACATGTCCTTATCTATGGAGCCAGATGTGGATTATGAACCAGCCCGGTTATCTATAGCGCCAGATGTGGACTTATATTCTAGAAACTTCACTCTGGGGACGAATCACATTAACACTGCCTGCATCAACCAATCTACTTGACCGCTTCTCTCTACAGACCCACTGATTGGTCGAAATTCTGACCACTCAAGTCTTGTTTGACGCCACTTCTCTTTGACCTCTGTTCATTTAATGAATTGTTAACAAATCAAGTCTGCCTCTCTCTCTCTCTCTCTCTCTCTCTCTCTCTCTCTCTCTCTCTCTCTCTCTCTCTCTCTCTCTCTCTCTCTCTCTCTCTCTCTCTCTCTCTCTCTCTCTCTCTCTCTCTCTCTCTCTCTCTCTCTCTCTCTCTCTCTCTCTCACTCCCCCTCTCTCCATTCCCCCACTGCCCTCTCTCTCCCTTTCTCCCACAGTCTCTCTGGAGGGAGTACTACTGGACGTGCAAGCTCTAGAACGAGGCATGGAGGTCACCAGGAGCGAGTACGAAACAGAAGCAGAAAACGCCGTCCTGAGTCACTTCCTGTCCAGCACGGCCGCGCCACTAGACGCCGTGGTTGCCGACGCCAACACCGCCCAGGTCAGGACACCGCCCCGACCCCCTCCCCCTGCACATCCTAACCCCAGATCTGAAAGAACCACCTTAGTGGTTCCAGGTGGTCTTTCGGGGTCAGCTGACCGAACATGAGACCCAAGGCCAGTGATCGGGTTTTTCAAGAGGTGCTTGGAAGCTGATAGGATAGGATGTTTGACACCTCGCCGTAAAAGGTTCTGGGTTCAATCCTCAAAACTGCCTGTAGTCATCTCTCTCAACGAATACCTGCTCATTAATGACACCTGTATCATATACATAACAAAAAATAAAAATAAACCAGTACCCACTGTAAGTGGCTTCAGATAAGGATATCTTAACAATGAGGGGATAATTAAACAGTGATTAGACAGTCAGCCGGTAAGGAGTGTGTTCCCTGGGGTTCCAGGAGGCGTACGCGACGGCCGTGGAGTACTTCGGAGAGAGCCCCAAGACCACCACGCCATCCGTCTTCTTCCCTGTGTTCGCCCGCTTCATCAAGGCGTACAAGGTCAGAGGTCAAGCTCACCCCTCCAGCTCCATTTTGACGACGTCGCTGTTATAACCAATGCCATACCACTGTTGTAATTGAAGCTTGTTGATGCATCTGTTTTAGTGAATGTGTAAAAAACAAAATAATGAGCAATAAAATGCGAGAAATAAAATGTAATAAACAATCAAATGGAATCCTCAGGATCCTAAGCAAGAAGTGCATAATTCAAAATAATACAGTTCATGTTCAAAATGGAAAGGGAGAAGTCGAAAACAATAAGAGCTTCAAATGACAGTGAAGGCCAATGCTAATGCTAACGCTAACCCCACACAGCAAGCCGAGCGGGAAAACGAGCTGAGGAGGAAGCAGGAGAAAGGGACCGCCGACGCTCCTCCCACTTCACCCAAACCCAAATTCACGGAGAACAATAAGGTACCCCTGCTGCTGCATCCAATAATAACGACTCCGCGTGCTGTTCAGAGTTATTTTAGAAATTAGGTTGCAAAGCACAATTTCGTTTGTATAAATTAGATGAGTACTTTATTCATCCCCGAGGGGAAATCCAGTAAATTCAGCTTTTGTAGCTGCTCCAATTATGGTTGTAAGCTTCGATTGTTCTCAGTCTCACTTTTAAGTCTCTTTGGATAAACACGCCTGCCAAATGACTCAATGTCAAATGTAATTAAACAGACAACCCTTTGACATTAAAACAAGCAAACAAAAGAACCCCCCCTGTGGTTTTGATGGTTTTGATGGTCTCCCCTGATGGTTTTGATGGTCTCCCCTGATGGCTCTGGGTCCTCCAGGTCCCTATGTCTCCCAGGTTACCCCAGATGGAGCTCCTGGCCGAGCTAAAGAAGCGACAGAGCGCTCCGCTGGTCAGAGAGGGGAAGGACGGCGCCATAGAGGACATCATCACAGGTAGGAGGAGGTGGAGGGCTGCTCTCCTAGGGGAGGTAGGAGAGGGGAGGACAGGGGAGGAGAGGGGAGGAGAGGGGAGGAGAGGGGAGCAGAGGGGAGGAGAGGGTAGCAGAGGGGAGGAGAGGGTAGGAGAGGGGAGGAGAGGGTAAGAGTGGGTAGGAGAGGGTAGGAGAGGGTAGGAGAGGGTAGGAGAGGGTAGGAGAGGGGAGGAGAGGGTAGGAGAGGGTAGGAGAGGGGAGGAGAGGGGAGGAGAGGGTAGCAGAGGGGAGGAGAGGGTAGGAGAGGCTAGGAGTGGGTAGGAGTGGGTAGGAGAGGGTAGGAGAGGGGAGGAGAGGGTAGCAGAGGGGAGGAGAGGGTAGGAGGGGAGGGGAGGGTAGAGAAGGTGGGAGTTGTTGGGGGAAGGTAGGGGGGGTAGGAGAGAGTAGGGGAGGGTAGGATAAGGCAGGAGATGGTGATGGTAGGAGATGGTTTCTTGTCCTACATTTCTTTCTTTCTACAGCTCCTTGTCATTTTAACTCGATAGTCTTTCTTGCCTTAGTGCTTTCACCTCCTTGGCACTTTCGATTTTCCGTAATCGTTTTTGTTTTCTTTCTTCCACCCTTTTTTCCCCCTCTCCCTCCCTCCATCTGTCTCTCTTTCTCTCTCTTATCCCCCTCCCTCCCTCCCTCTCTCTCTCTCTCTCTCTCTCTCTGGTGACTTCAGCTCTTAAGAGTGTGCCCTTCACGGCTCGCTCGGCCAAACGGTCGTCTCGTTTCTACAGCGACGCCGTCTCCTGTGACGACGGACTGTGCTAGCTCCCTGCGGTACGCTCTGGACTCTGCCCCTCTCTCTCACCCACCTCTCCCTCACTTTCTCATTCTGACTCTCGCCTTCTTGCTCCCTCGATTTCTTATGCTTTCAAAGTCTCTCATTTTCTCCACAGAGGGGCCAGGGGGTTTAGACAAATACCAATGAATCCTAGGCTCCGTTCCAAAATGTTTGGAGATTTAAGAAGCGAGTGCGAGTGGACTCGCTACAGAACGACTGCTGGAATGCAACCCCTAAACGTAAAGCCCAAACAGGCATGACACGTGTGGCCATGTGCTTTGGGCTTAAGCTAATCTCGGACCAGTAGGGAAGTGGTCCCGCCAGCCGCCATCAGACTCCAGGTGGTACCATGGACGACAGAAAGAAAAAAGGACAAATCTAAGCGTGTTTGTCTCTCGTTGCCCGGCTGTAGATCTGAGGAACCAGCCGTACCGCAGGGCCGACGGCGGAAGGCGAAGTGCCAAGTGGAAAACCTCCCAGCAGCTCCAGGTCTCCTCAGACATCTCCCTCTGAGCGCCTGGAACACACCAGACGAGACCAGATCCGACCAGACAAGACCTGGTCAGACCTGATCCCACCCGATAAATGATGCTAGCCCAGATTAAACTAGACCAGACCAGACGAAACCAGATCAGAATAACAAGATTTGTGCACAAAGAGCTGCATGTAGAGGCCAAGCAGGAATAGGATCATATATAATATATACATAAAGTGCTGTCTTCAAAGTGACAGAACAAGGTCAGATCTCTGCCACCAAGGACTAAGAGTCGCATAAGAACACACACACAAGCATGCACACACACACACACACACACACACACACACACACACACACACACACACACACACACACACACACACACACACACACACACACACACACACACACACACACACACACACACAGCGGTTCCTTTCTTGTTAAACATCTCATGGTTCTTTTTCCTTCAGAATCTGTTATGTGTTTAGACGAACAGGGACATGCTAATGCTAATTCTTATTATTTCCATCTCGACCGGTTCTGTTAGACAATCATTAGAAAGAGGAACACCAATCAGAAACGATGGGATAGACGGAGCTGCCGGTTGCCTATTTACCATGATGCATTAGCAATGCTTACATTTAGGTTGTTAGAGATGGTTGAGTTTAGGTCTAATGGTGGTTATGTTAAGGGCGAAAAAAAATTGAAGGTTGCATTTAGGGTGTGGTTAATTCAGCGTCAGGACATTGGGGCAAGCAATGCATCATGGGAAAAAAACGTAAAAGCAGCGCTCAAATCAAGGGGTTTATTGAGTTAATCTTTGAACTCTATGAAAGTGTAATATGACTGGATAAAATTGAATGTGCATGCTTTAATCATCTGAGAGAATTTTAGATAAACACGTTAAAAATTGAAAAGATACATAATATTTTATTAGCTATATTTTTCATGAAATTTGAACTGCAAGATGATATGATGTTCTAATATTTGTAGTTGCATATAATACAACAGAAAATAGAACTGGATGAAAGTGTTTTTATTTACTTCTGTTTTTCAATTTTAAATTAATAAAATTTTATACCAGTGGAGATTAGTTTGTTGGGTTTTAGTTTGGGAGGATACAATTTTTTTTACTTTTTTCCAAAACAATAATTGTACTTTTACAAAAACTACTAATATAAGTGCCAATATTAAAAATATAAACCAATAAATTGGAGATTATTAAAAATGACTATATTCATTTTTAGATTATTTAACCTATTTAGTCATTTAGCAGACACTTACAAACCCGCTATACAAAGAAACTTACTGTAAGTGACGTTGTGTTCCAACGTCTGGTTGTGGGTTTGAGGCGGTGGTTTGAAACAGCTGAAGGTCAGGTTCAAATGACCCTAGATCAGTGATTTAAGATAGAACATGTTTCACTACACGATGAAGCTGTAAAGTTGTTCAAGGTTATTATCAGATGTTGTCAAGGTCAAAGGGAACGTCTCTACCACATCAACATCATATAGTAATATCTAGGATTCAACAGAACCAGAATAAACTGGAGAAACACACCTTACCTGGGGCAAGCAACCGCTCAGCAGACGTCATTGATCCTTGTTGGACGACGCTGCGGCTGAAAACATTCTCCCACACATCGAGGTCCGAGCAGTCAGTGAAACAAGCGTTTTGTATAAGAGGGTCACTTTTATTGTCACAAAAACACGACAGGAACGTACAAAAGCAGCCACCATCCCTCGTCACTGGCCCGTTTCCCCTCAGATTCTCTCCGTCACAAGTCTCTTCCTCGCTCTAGGTTGGTATTTGGTGTTGTGGCACGCAAGTATTTACTCATTCTTCACGTTTTCACAAACAACAACAAGCATCACTCCCACACTCAACAACAAGAAGTTGATGTACAATATTTGAAGTAATACTTTGAATATATACTCTGTTTTTCTCACTGCCCTCTGGGGGGGCCAACGTCATAGAAAAGCTTGATGCTGTACACTGATTGTTTCCTGTATTATGTGCTCCAAACACAGGTAGGACAGTAGTATACATACAGTATTACAGTAGTATACATACAGTATTACAGTAGTATTCATACAGTTATTACAGTCAGACCTGGAGGGCCCAGCGTGCAGAGTATCCAGGAATGTTTACAGTACACATGCCACACGTCAGAATATCGGCTATAAAAAATCATAGGATAACTAGAATAAAAATAAAAACAAGGAGCTTCACGTAAAAATGTATCTGTATTGTTTTACTTTGTTGAGTATATACTGTACAGGAACATCTAGAGGGAACAACCACACGTTCATCGATTAACCATTGATACTCATTGGTTAAAGGCTCGGGCAGAGTATTCTGAGGATACTCGGCAACTAGAGGTACTACGGGAGGAAGACAGATACGTTATGAGTAGAGGTTCAGGCTACTCTCAGGAATACTGCGTTCGTGGTTCAGACAAACTGACAGTTAAAATAAACAATGAACTGTTACCCAGGTCCGGGCGAGTTGAGATGTACTTTATTAATCTGGACGAGAAAACAAGGTTTCGATCGAATGCACTGATGTATGTAACGCGATATTCTATTGATTTTACTACAAACGCACCGGATCAATAAATATAATAAGCTTTTCTCCTGTCATTCCTTTTTTTGTCCTTGTGTTTTCCATCAACATAACATTAATTATAACTACCAGGATGTAATTGTAGACGATCCCTAACTGCGTAAGGGTTAGCTAACAGTTTGTTGAACCAGCGACCACACCTGAGTGTGTGTTTTATATCGAAGTGGAGAAGGAGGGGGTGGGTGGGGGGAGGGTTCTTGGGTGGTCACTACAGACAGACAGAGAGCAGGCTAGTCCTCATGCTTCCACTGGTGTACGTTATATAGAGTGCAACCTCTGGCTGAAGTATGGACGGTTCGTGGTCTATGGTTGAAAACATTGTAAAAACTAAACCATGTATACAGCACACGCCCCACGCGAATAATCCTCTGCTTCGTAAGTATAAAAATACAAAAATGCTTGATTTTATAAAACATAGATGACATTTATTTTGTATACATGTTAATAAAGTAATCTCTTTAAAACAAGAACAGATGGAATAGATATTTATATATATATATATATATATATATATATATATATATATATATATATATATATATATATATATATATATACATACATACATACAGTATATATATATATTTATTTATTTTTAGACTATACTTTAATGTGTCTTATATTTAATGATCGAACCCCAGGCTGGTCCCAGAATGCATTGGGCTGCAGGCAGACCTCAGGCAGGTAGCTGGGTGGTTTAGCAATAATAGATCCTTCATATGCTGCTAGTGCTAGTACTACTACTACACCTCCTACTAACGCGACTAATACTACCAGTAGAACAATAGTCAGTACTGCTCTTCCAATGAGACAGCAAACCCTGAATGGTAGTTGCTTCCCAACATAGCTGCCCATTGGTTTTTGAATAGAAGGTAAAGGAGGAGGAGGAGGAGGAGGAGGAGGAGGAGGAGGAGGAGGAGGAGGAGGAGGAGGAGGAGTGAAGGAGTGAAGGAGAGGAGGGGTGAAATGGATCAGGGGAACAGGAGAAGAAGAGGGAAAGAGCAGCAGAGGAGAAGGAAGTGAAGAAGAGAAGGGATGGAGGAAAAAGAGGAGGAGTAGGAGAGAATACATTTCAGCTCTGCTTCAAGGGGGAACAGAAGGTGAGCGAGGAGGAAGAGAAAAGAGAAAAGAGACGCAAACACTAAACCAAGAAACCATGGAGTGTGTGTGTGTGTGTGTGTGTGTGTGTGTGTGTGTGTGTGTGTGTGTGTGTGTGTGTGTGTGTGTGTGTGTGTGTGTGTGTGTTTGTTTGTGTGATAAAATTCTGTGCTTCTGTCTCCTTATTGGCCACTGGGGAAGCTTGGTGCATCAGAATGAGAGATGCCGAGAGGGAGGGAGAGACAGAGACAGAGACAGAGACAGAGAGAGAGAGAGAGAGAGAGAGAGAGAGAGAGAGAGAGAGAGAGAGAGAGAGACACACACACACACACACACACACACACACACACACACACACACACACACACACACACACACACACACACACACACACACACACACACACACCGACAAAGAGAGCGAGACAAAGAAAAAGAAAAGAGAGAGAGAGAAAGTGCGTTGTGGAGAGAGAGACTATATAAGCAGAACAATGTAGTGATGCTTTTATGTTTGGGACTCTGCTGTCAAAAGTATTTCCACAGGCTATCTGTCCTGATTCAGCTCTCTCCCTACCTCTCTCTCTCTCCCCCTTCTCTCTTCCTCTCTATAGCTAATGGAGGAAAGAGTATGGGAGATGGATAGTTAAAACTGAGTAGAGTTCTGAAGCCGAGTAGAGGATAGAGAGGAGGAGGAGGAGAGGATGTGCAGAAGATGAAGAGAGAGAGGGAGGAAGAGCAGAGGAGGAGGAGGAGGAGAGGAAGAGGGTGAGGAGGGAAGATAAAGGGGGAGGAAGAGTATTGAAAGCTAGACAGTGCAGAGAGGAGGGGCGGGAGGGTTGAAGATGAGAAGAATTTGCAGCTAAGATTTACCAGATAACTGACCTCAGTGCTAGCTAACCTCAGAGCTAACAGCTAGCCTCAGCGCTTACAGCTAGCCTCAGAGCCGACAGCTATCCTCAGTGCTTACGGCTAGCCTCCTTGTTTTCAGCTATCATCGGTGCTTCCAGCTAACCTCAGCGCTAAACAACTAGACTCAGTGCTACCAGCGAACATCAGCGCTAACAGTTAGCCCCAGTTTTTCCAGCCAACCTAGGCTCTAACTTGTAGCCTCAGTGCTACCAGCTAATCTCAGTTACACAGTCATTTGCACGAGGATGTCAGACCCACACAACAGTGTCTGAAAGAGTCTCAGGGGCTTAGAGGGCTCAGCAGAGACAGAGCAAACGTTCTCCAGCTGTGTTTTTGCTCCGTGATCCGGCCTCTGGGGACACTGGCTAGGCATGGGCGTTAGCCTCTACAGCCGACATGCTCGGAGAGATTCACAAAGACTGAAGACGCTTCTAGGGACAGAAACAGAGGGCGTGCGGGTTTGTCGCGACGCAGTGACACTGAGACCTGACAGACTGCGTCAGCTTTCATAGAATACAGATACACTAGATGGGTGGATGGGTTTGATAGGGTTGATGCATGGGTGGATGGATGGGTGGATGCATGGGTGGATGGAACCAAGATGCATAGATAGATGGATGGAAGGGTGGTGGGTGTCCCGATATACCAGGTTAGGGGAGCTGAGGAGGAGGTCGGGAGGAGGTTTTTGGGAGAGCAGGGTCTGAGTGGGCTTTATAAGCTCGTACCGTCTCATTTGGTCTCCAGCCTGTTCCCAGCAGAGGGCTAGCTCTGGGCAGGTCGATCTTTTACGGATCACAGTCAGCTCACCAGATGGCAACATCTGTTGGACATAGGATTCTAAATTGGGTCGGTCGTCAAGGTCACGGGTTCCCATTGGCTACTTTCATGCGTTATGTTGTGCTTCTCGGACGTCGGAGCCAAGTGTGCGTGGGTTTTTCCAGGGGATGTATCCGACAGTGGGAAGGTAGTCTGGGTGTTAGATGATTAAGTTGACTTTGGGGGGGGAATGATGGCCATCAAGCCGTGATGTAAACTCTTATTGCCACTATTGACCCACAACTTATTTTGGCTGATATCCTGGAATGGATTGGAACCGCTCCCCCTTTCTATCGGTGTTGCTTGAAGCTCAACCGTCCATCCCTCATTCTTCTCTCAACATCTATTCAAGCATCACATCTCTCTGTTGGATCTTCTCTAATATTTGGTATAATATTGTTGTTTAACACGTGTTCGCCTTAACATAGATTTCGATCAAACACACTTTGTTTGATATAACACAATCTATGGTGGAGTGTTCTCGGAGTCCTTCTATAGAGGCCATGTACAGACGGTAAAGACATCAGGGCTGTCTTCAGGCTGTGGTCCTCATTAAACCAGTCCCCATTAGGGCTCAAAACGGTTTATGTGTAGAAAATAAACCCACCATCTTAACTATCGAGCACCGTTGATTCCACCTACTGGTGTTAGATATAATTGGGGAGGAGGAGGAGGAGGAGGAGGAGGAGGAGGAGGATGAAGGTATTATGTGGATATGGATAATCGTTAGTTTGACTTGCTGTGTTTTCCAGTTCAGAGGCTATAGGCTGACGCTGGAGGTTAAACGATGCGCTAAAGTTACTTATTGTGGTACAGCTAGCTTAATCTGTCACAAACACAACCAACAGCTTCCTCTGGGAAAAAGCAAGACACCGACATTATTGTACAACAAAACTTGTTCTCTACGCAAGCTAGTTTTTAGATCCAGTAACTGAAATACCGAAAACTCACATCGATAAGTGCTCTTGAGAATCTTTTTCTTCTTTTTTTTCACCTCGTCGCCATTTTCCGCAGGCGTCTCCTGTGTGTTTTTGTCACTTGTTTCCTGGGGAAGTCTGGAGGAGGCGGGCCAGACGGTAAGTCCAGGCGGTGGTACTGTTGTCTCAGAAGTGGAATACCTGCTGCTGCCCGGGGCTCTTTGAGGAGAAGTCCTCCTTCTGCTTGCGGGTCTTGTTGGGTCGCTCCAGGCTCCCCTGCTGGAGGTTCTTGAGGCGGGCAGCCACGGTGGGCTGGGGGCCCTTTGCTGGCCCCGGGGCCATACTAGCATTCTGGAAGCAGGAAGACATGCAGCTAGTTATTTCAAGTGTAAGACCCTGAACGCTAAGATCACCAAGATGAGGTGGTAGATTGAAGAGTTTGTGTCTTCAGAGAATCGAATGGTCAAACATGGTCAAAGGTTTACAACATTTTGAGAGGTCATTTTAGGGACACACACGCACACAATTGAAGAAACACACACATACTGGTCCATCAATTACGTCTTGGTTTTGGCTCACCTTAAGGGTTAAGATATTTAAGACGATTTAACGATACACATCCACTTTGTTCCCTCAAATCTTGGTAAGTCAGGGAATCACCCCCTAGCCCTCTTTAATAAGTCGAGGGCCGAGCCAAAAGGCAGCCGTAATAAGATCAAACTTTGACATAGCACAAACGTCGTCCGGCGAGAAACTATCTTCCCTGCTCCTTGGGAGTGACCTTCCTGTCATCTGAGACTCCTTATCGCTGAGGCAACGTTCTGCCACAGGCGAGGTCCGGGAGGTCACGACCACTCGCCCGGAACACCTTCTATCTTTACCAGCGGAGAGCGATACCGCCCGCCTCCATCAGAACATGAACCATTACTCTGCATCACGCCTCACCACGCGAGACACAGAGAGAGCGTTCGCATCCAAACAGGGAACAGAATCACAGCGAATGTTTACAATCTACTCCTGGGTTTTACCGCAGACAAAGAGTTAGACATGTCAGAAGCTATCCTCTGAGGGGAAGAAGAGAAAAAAGAAGAAGAGGAGGAGGAGGAATAGCATTTATAGCTGAAAAATAACAAACTAGGCCATGAAACCACCACCCCCCCCCTATCCAATCCTACACAGTTGTAGGTTTTACTCCAGTCTACAGCACATGGGAATGAAATATTAAATATTGGCTGGTGTATTTCGAGGGCTGGGGGTGTGCGGCACGACGCTGGCGGGGGGAGGGGGAGAGGTGTCCCCGTGTGACCCTCTCGCTCTCTCTACTCTATCTCTCTCGCCCTCTCCCCCCTCCACACGTCCCACTCTCCCCCCCACTCCCTTTTTTCTCACTCTCTCTACCGGGTGACATATTGATTTTACAGTTGATTTGTTGTGATTGGAATGTTGTGCCTGAGCGAAGTTTGGCTTGGAGTTTGTGTGTTTGTCTGTGTGTGTATCTGTGTGTGTCTCTGTGTGTGTCTGAGTGTGTGTGTGTGTGTGTGTGTCCTTGTACCCTTGTACGCTCGTCTGTGAGTTTTCGTGTGCAACTGCACAGGTGTGAGTATGTATAAGTTTTATAGATGTTTTTATGCGTGTGTGTGTGTGTGTGTGTGTGTGTGTGTGTGTGTGTGTGTGTGTGTGTGTGTGTGTGTGTGTGTGTGTGTGTGTGTGTGTGTGTGTGTGTGTGTGTGTGTGTGTGTGTGTGTGTGGGGTACTAAAGTGGCAAGATATAATATGGCAGGGGCCCTGAGTTTTGCTGGCTGACATTTATGTATTGTTGTTTTTTCCAATCTACCATGTATTCCTTCCGTTTTTTTGCAACTAGATATCTATATTCGTCACAGTATAAAACTCTCTAACTATCTATCTAACTATACTTATCTAACTTTCTTACTAATATGCAAAATTTGTACTGTTTCTCATTAAATATACACTTAATATCTCTTACCAATCTGTACATTTACAAACCATATTCTGCGTACAACTTTAATGCTAATGAAATGGGTTAGCTTCTAGGTACGTCTGTTAAAGGTAACCATCAAAGTTTGTGAAAATGGCTGTTAAGTACGAAAGGAATGCGCTTTTAGTGTTTAGACCCAGATGGGAGAGGGAAGGCGTTTTGTCCCAGGTGGGAAGGGGGAGGAGTTTAGGCCCACATAGAAGAAAGGTAGGAGTTATTCCAAGGGTGAGCCAATGGCAGAAGATTAGTCAAGGGAGGAGAAGGGGAGGAGTTTAGTCTCAGGTGAAGGTAGAGGAAGGGTTATTGTCCAAGGTAGGTGAACGGGGAGGAGTTTAGTCCCAGGTGGGAGAAGAGGAGGAGCTAGGCTGAAGTGGAAGAGGAGACTCCCGACTATAGATGGAGGCTGGTTGATGTTACCTGTCCTGGGATCAGGAAGGCCTTAATGGGGCCTTGGGTTTGGGACTACACAGAACAGGAGCTCTCTGAAATATCTGAGAGGGAAGGGGAGGAGTTGGGTGCGCATGTTAGCATGTCAACATGTTAGCATACTGGTATGGTAGCACGCTGACATGTAAGCAAACTGGCTTGTTTACATGCTGATACCTTCAGGTCCAGTCTGCCACCACAAACAACAAACAAAATACGTTCTAAACATCTGGATATGGTGTCCAGTGATGAAATGTTGGGAGGGTGGTTCTCACTGATCCACAGTTGCTTCATTGCTCTATACAACTCTAGGTTCAACTGAAAGTTGAATGGTTGTCAAACTTTAACTTTTGTGTACCTTTAACTTTATCAATTCAGATAAAACATGACTGATTGAAGACTAATAATCCAAACGTGTTGGATTTTTTTAAGACCATAAACACCTCTTTAGTGAATAGTGCTCCAGGGCAAAAATGGGAAAAATAATATGATCCAAATGTGAAAGAACAAGAGATATGGAGATATGGTCCAGTGAGGAACTCCTACCTCCAGCTCAGCGAGGATCCTCTCCTCGTCATCCTCGTCTTGGACTCCGGAGGCGGAGATGACCGGCGGGGTGGAGGCTGGGCGAGGGGCGTCGGAGGGCGCTCGCCGTAGCTTCACCACCGCTTTGATAGGCTCCTCCTCTTCCTGTTGGTGTCAAGATGGCCGACAAGAAGCATTGAATCCCAAATACTAACCGTAGAAGTGCTACTAATAAAGACCAAGTAAAGACTAGTCTACAAGATGGATTAATATCGGCTAAATCCCGTCTGCTTTGTTCCCTCCTACTACCCAAACATATTTTCCGATATCTTTCTTCCTGCGAGCTGTGTGCATCAGTTCACAGTCTCCAGAGCAAGAAGCAGAAGAACATAGACATGAGATTTTTGATGAGGAAATTGACAAAGCGATATCCGGAACATTTTACTGAAACTCACATCCCTCCCTCCGGAATCCTTCCCTCTATCTTGTCTTTTCAGGGTCAAGGGTCAGATTTAAGAACAGGGTTAGGGGTCAAGGGTCAGGGTTAGGGTACCTTGGCCGTCTTAGGGGTGAGGATGAGTTCTCCGGTGCGATTGGTTGTTATCCCGTGGGCCGACGGGAAGCTGCGGCGAGGGGGGGGGGGGGGCGGAGACTTGGAGGGCTTCTCTGTTCGGTAGCGTCCTACGGTCAGCTCAGCTGGAAAACACACACATAAGCACACACATCAAGACACACACATGAACACAAACATCAAGACAACCACAAATAAACACACACTTCAAGACACACACACATAAGCACACACATCAAGACACACATGAACATAAACATCAAGACACACACACACATAAACACACACATCAAGACACACACATGAACACACACATCAAGACACAAACACACATCAACACACACTTCCAGACAAACACACATAAACACACACATCAAGACACACTAACATAAAGACACAAATCCAGTCACACACACATAAACACACACACATAAACACACACATCAATACACACACACATAAACACACAGACATTGTGACAGAAATTTGAGGTACAGCTGAATGAGTGGAAAAGAGTCTTTTCAGGGCCACTTACTGGTTGGCTCCACCAGTTAAGTGTTAACCATCACATTTTGATCAATTCATTTACATTCATTAATGTCAAACCGAAAAGCACCATTTAGGGTTCTCTCTTGGCCCAGACTGGCCCCTGTGACCCCAGCGGTCGGAGCCTTTAACAACGTGTGAGCGTGACGCGGACCACTCACTGGAGCCGCGGCGGGAGCCCGTGCCCTCCATGTTGTTGAGCTTCTGGGCGGCGAGCTGCACCTTGCCGGGCCCGGAGTCCCCGCCCCCGCCGCCGGGGGACGCCGCCTGTGCATTGGGGGGCGGGGCCTGAGCCGTGGGCGTGGCCGAGTTGGAGGTCATCGCCATGGTGATGTGGGGCTTGGGGGGCACCACGGGCTTGGAGACGTGCCTGGCGGCCAGCTCCAGGTCGGGCAGGGCCTTGAGCAGCTCGGCCTGGGTCTCCTCCAGCAGCCGGTTGATGTCCTGGGCGCTGAACTGGGTGAGGCTGGCCCGCTTCTCCTCCCAGTCACGCTCTGCTGCCTACACACACACACATATACACACACATATATATAATACACATATATTATAACATGTATATCATAACATATATAACATTTTACATATTTATGCAATATATACATAACATAAATAACATTAACATATATGAATATAGACTGGCCGGCTTCTCCCCCAGTATACACATATAAGTTAAATATAGATTTATAAACACAGAAAACACAGAAATATAAAAGACTATAACACAGCTCAAGACGGACAGACAGGGTGTTTACCAGACGGACTTCGGCCGAGACGCTCTTGTCCCCCGGCCGGCGGGTGGGCAGCTCTTCCAGGACCCGGGCCCTGAAGCTCATCAGGGGGTCCTGGTCCGGACCGGACCTGTCCGCCTCGCCCCCCAGCCCGGGCATCCAGTTGGCCAGCCCCCCGACACCGCCGCCGCCGCTCAGGTCGCTCAGGCTCAGGGGCGGGCTGTTGAGGATGTCCAGGTCAGGACCCTGGCCCGCGACCTCCGACCTCTTGGAGAGGCTGTCGGGACCCTTCCACACGCCGTCGCTCACCTGTCTGTACGTACAGTGGGGATACAACACACTGACCCCACACAGCACGCCATCAGAGCTAGCTGGAGCTACCGCTTTATCCGCAAGGATAAAGCTAGTGCTAGCCAGAGCTATTGCTAGCCGGAGCCAGTAGCCACAGAGCTAATGCTAGTTGGCGCTAGTGCTAGCCGGAGTGACGTATAGTCCTAAGCAGCAGAATCATTCACCCTTAATTGTTATCAATAGCTGGTGTGTTTCTGTGATGTGTTTTCGCTGGGGTTGTGGTGTGTGTGTGTGTGTGTACTTCTTTTGGTGTGGTTGTGTGTGGGGGGTTCGTTGTGGTTGCGTAAGGGTGACTGTGGTTGTGTGAGTGTAGCTGTGTGTGTGTGTGTGTGTGTGTGTGTGTGTGTGTGTGTGTGTGTGTGTGTGTGTGTGTGTGTGTGTGTGTGTGTGTGTGTGTGTGTGTGTGTGTGTGTGTGTGTGTGTGTGTGTGTGTGTGTGTTTGGGTGGGGGGGCGGGGGGGGGGTACCTGCGCAGCGAGGACAGTGTATCGGTCATGCTGCTACATCTCTTCAGCAGCGCGTCCAGCCTGTGAGGCTCCTCCTTCAGGAACTTCACCGCCTCCACCTCCACTCGAAGCACCACCCGCATCTTGCTCTGCAGGCTGGGGAACTGGTCTATAGTGGGTACGGAGCAGAAGACAGCGGTAAGGGGCAGGGTCGTCTACTGGGAAGGCGCTGAGTTCAGTGTACCTGTAGGCATCCTGGAACAAGATGCTCTGAGCTCTACCCGCTCCTTAGCGAAATGAATATGTCGTAAATACCTTGTAGTACGACCAATGGACACACATCAGAACAAAGAATGAAACGGACAGAAATACTGTATAGTGGCACCTATGGAAACACAGGAGAACCAAGAGAAATAGAATATAAAGTGACACAGTAGAGCCTCGTGAAACGGGGACTTAACAACGGATAAGGGAAGGGGGAGAGAGGAGGACAGACGAGGAGAGACGAGCAGACAGGTAAGGAGGACGTGTGCTGGCTGAGTTAAAGGTGAAGTAGAACGTTCTGACGTTCATCGGATGAGAGGAAGAAGAGTTCAGAGGGAGAGGGAGGAGTCTGACAGACACCAAGCAGACAGGAGTGGACAAATGGCAGACGGTATTCTAATAAAAGACCTCAGCTCATGAATATTCATGATCTGAGGATGCGCTTGCAGTCACTGACAGACAGGAGGCCTAAACAACGCTGTAACCTGCCACAATTAAAGGTGTCACTCATGAATATGAATGAGCGACTTCAGCCTCACCTGGAAAACACAGTGGCATCCCTTTCCCCGGCCCTGTTGCATTGTGGGTATGTGTATGATTTATTCATGTGCAAGGGTGAACTGCAGTTTAGGGTGTGATTTTAAAGAGGTTTGACACAGTCGCCAGTGGGTGTAATATTCACACCATGAATAACATGAATTTTTAACCACTTTAAAAACAAACAAAAATGATTACACTTTTTAAGTTGTGTGCTGTAATTCTCATCGTCACGTGCCGGGCTCTTCGGATGAAAAGACTAATTAATATCAGAATGTTAATGTGAAATGCAAACATTGATACCATCTCTACATACTACCATCAGATCAAATCCAGAGGGACGATACACATCCAGTCTTAGTCCCTCCTCCTGTTTCTACCCCATCCTACAGTATCTCATCACTACTTTATTTGAGCAGATGCTTTTATCCAGAGCAACTTGGAGTGAGTTCAGATACAAGTCACGAGAAGCCGGCAGTGGTAGAGGCATCTCGCTCAAGGTAACCTACAGGTAGAACGCGGACATTCGGGTGATCCGAATGGTTCCGGGTTCGAACCCCCGATGCCTGCAGGTCCCCTTGAGCGAGAGCTACTCTCGCACCCCTACCTGCGCCATAGTGACCTGAATACCGTCCAAGTGCCCTCCATGCAGACTTGGTGACGGTAATAAGACAGGGATGCACTGACTCTTGAGCTCTGTGAGGGTCTCGCCCAGCCTCCGGAGCTCCATGCTCTTCTTCTCCACCTCCTGCTCCGTCACCAGGCCCTTGTTCACAGACAGGTTCTTCTGGAGCCCCTCTACGGACCGTTCCAGATCACTGGCAGGGAGACACACACACACAGATGGATTACATACACACACAGTGTACCGTATTGCCTCCTGTCCGAGACACAAGCTGTGGAGCCTGAGTTATAAAGGGTGGAAACACCTCACGTTACCCTGTGGGTTTCTACGTCTGGGCTTGCACTAATGGTTCTGCAAATCTGTGAGGGTAGTCACTTCGAATTCTAAATAAAAGTATTGGAAGGTAGCATTGAAAAGAATACAGTGCCGTGACACATTTCGAGGCCTCATTTAAAAGTATAAAAAGTATCATCATTGAGGAGCAGTGGAAGGGTTGAGACAGACCCCGGTAACCTTCCAAAATAAAAGCATTGGAAGGTACAAGCACGAAAAGAGAAAACAGTGCAGGGATACATTTTGAGGCCTCATTTAAAAGTATAAAAAGTATCAGTATTGAGGCGCAGTGAAAGAGTTGAGACGGGACCGCGGTTATTATGGTAGTTTGTTCAACAGATCCGCTGAGCCAGCGTTGGCCTCGGGGCTGGGGCGGGGGGGGGGGGGGGGGGGGGGGCGACTCACTGCAGCTGCTGGATGAGGAGCTCTTGCTGGTTGAGGTACTTGAGCCTTTCCTCCTCCACCAGGAGGCGCTGTCTCTGCAGCGGGTCCTCCTGGGTGCGCATGGCCTCCAGCATCATGAGGCTCAGCTCCGACTCCGTCTGCCTCAGCAAGGACAGAACCTCGTCCTGGTTCTCCAGCTTTGGGGCACGGGGGGGGGGGGGGGGGGGGGGACACGGGCCACGTGGTTAGTGGCTTGTGACGCCTCCTGGGGTAGCATGTGGACTAGGCCGGCCACACACTCGGTCCAACAAAACCTCGCCACGCACCAGTTCGCACACCTTGTACACAACTTACTACACACACACACACACGTACAAACGCACAGACAGGTCAACGCACGTGTCTATAGACACACACACACACACACACACACACACACACACACACACGCACACACACACACACACACACACACACACACACACACACACACACACACACAGTCCTGTCCACACATCTGTCCACGCACCCACACATGGCGGCGCCTCACCTGGATGTGGCGCAGCTGGGAGAGCTGCTTGCGCAGGGAGCTGGTGTTCTGCTGCAGGCCCTGCAGGTGGAGCTGCATTTGCAGCCGGGACACAGTGATTGGCTGGTTGGCTCCGGAGGGTGGGGGCGGCATCAGGGCCAGGGGAGCCGAGGGTGTCTGAGCTGTCAGTCAAACGGCAGAATCATGACTCAGTGTTTTATGGGCTGGTTCAGAAGGGATGATTATATAGTATCTATTTTGTTTTTATCTATAGCGTTACGCATGGCAGCAGTCGTCCCACACTTCTGGTTCACAATTCGTTACACTTGATATCGAGTGGGTTTTCTATCATAATCAAACTGGTGTTAATAATTCAGACTTGGCTATTTACATTTTTAGGTTTGGGACAAGACGTTTAGGACGACTGCAGCAGCAGGGGAGAGGGACTACAGTGACGCAGAGAGAGAGAGAGAGAGAGAGAGAGAGAGAGAGAGAGAGAGAGAGAGAGAGAGAGAGAGAGAGAGGGAGAGGGAGAGGGAGAGGGAGAGGGAGAGAGAGAGAGAGAGAGACACACACACAGAGAGAGAGGCAGAGAGAGAGAGAGAGACACACACAGAGACACAGAGACAGAACGAGGGCCGCAGAGTCACAAACACACGCACGCGCATGTCCGCACTCAGACACACACACGCACCGTGCAACAGAACACAAACAGACATAAGGAGTGTCGAGACCAGAGGTCAGTCAATGGCCGGTAGTGGTCTGATGGATCGTCTCCCGGTTCCTTCGGGGAGATCGACCGCTAAGTGTTTACAGGCACGGCGGGATCTAGTGCGCTATGGATTATGTTGCAGCGCGGCATCATGTCAATTTAAGCCCGTCTGTCTGACAGAGAGCAGATACCCATCACAGATAACTTCCAACAAGCCGTTTCCACCGTCGAAAAAAAGAGGACCCAGGGATTCAAGTTTTCTCCGGGGCTGCGTTCCGGACACAGCAGGTGGTAAACGAGCATCATAACAGCCCCCGGAGCTGCTTCATCTCTCTTGGTTTACGACTTCTGAGAAACTTCTACCGAGGAGGAGAGCTGCTCAGCAGTCACTCCGAGTATGCAGTCTCTCCGCCCGATGTTTACCTCCCCGTCACAGCTGCACCCTCGCAGCGCTTCACATTCAGATGAGATCAGATGACACCCCGTACCCGACCTGCTCCAGAGTAACAGCTCACACATGTTCGCCGCCTTCAGCCCGAGGCTGGCATTAGCTCCAGGGTACGGCGGGGCTTGCTAAACCCCTGTTAGCACACGCTCCTGCCCAAACCCTCGTTCACACCGCCTATTTGGGCACGGTGTTTTAAGTAATATCTGGGGACCAAAAGAGTCTGTCAGCCCACTTAAGAAGGATGCAGGTGAATTGGCCCGAGGCTTTAGATTAGGCTCAGGAATTTAGTTCAGGTTCATGTTGAGTTTTTAAGCATTCACCCCAACTGCCACTAACCGCAACTTACCATTACTATAACCACAACCAGAAGCATTATTTGCTTCATCGTTTGTGTTTGAAAACCACCAGAATATATCAGTGTGAGACACATCCACCACACTGGACAGAGACAAGGAGAATGAGACGTTTAAGGAGTTGGTATGGTTAAGATGTTTGAAGTTTCGATTGGTCGAACAGGGTTAGGGTTAGGGTTAGGGTTAGGGTTAGGGTAAGGGTTAGGGTTACAAAGTGTAGGACACTAGAGAATGGTGGAACGGGGTCGGGGAGGGGGGTTCCTTCACAGAAGCACACACATACCAGGAAGAGGAAGAGGGGAAACAGGGGGCAGACTTCAGACACTAGGAGACTTCATAGCTACCTTTCTTTATTTTTGATCGTCCAGCTAAAACGAGAAGCACGGTGACCAGTTACACAGCAGCGAAGCAGGAAGCAGCAAACACGCAAAGCAGGAAGTACACTGAGTAGCACTGCGCCAGAGCAGGTGAGCTGATCTCCATGCTACGTAGCTACGTGGCTATGTGCTACGTGGCTACCAAGATATGTATGCTAAGTTGCTACAGGTAATGTCGCTACTTAGCTATCGGGTTATCTGCTACATGTTACCTAGCCACTTGTTACACAGCCCTGTAGCTACATGGCTAAAAGCAGTGAGTTTTGGGTAAATATTTACCGTCAGCCGCAGAGTCCTCGCTGGCCGTCTCCACCTTCTCCCTGAAACAGACAAATATTATACGATATTAAAGAGCTAACAAGAATTGACGATATCAGTGTGTTTTTGGGTGTGTCTGTGTGTGTGTGTGTGTGTGTGTGTGTGTGTATGTGTGTGTGTGTGTGTGTGTGTGTGTGTGTCTGTGTGTCTGTGTGTCTGTGTGTCTGTGTGTGTGTGTGTGTGTGTCTGTGTGTGTATGTGTGTGTGTGTGTCTGTGTGTGTATGTGTGTGCGTTTTGTGTGTGTGTGTGTGTGTGTGTATGTGTGTGTGTGTGTCTGTGTGTGTGTGTGTCTGTGTGTGTGCGTTTGTGTGTGTCTGTGTGTGTGTGTGTGTGTGTGTGTGTGTGTGTGTGTGTGTGTGTGTGTGTGTGTGTGTGTGTGTGTGTGTGTGTGTGTGTATGTGTGTGTGTGTGTATGTGTGTGCGTTTGTGTGTGTGTGTGTGTGTATGTGTGTGTGTGTGTGTCTGTGTGTGTGTGTCTGTGTGTGTGCGTTTGTGTGTGTCTGTGTGTGTGTGTACGTGTGTGTGTGTGTGTCTGTGTGTGTGTGTGTGTGTGTGTGTGTCTTACTTGCTCTCCTGATCGGGTCCTCTGCTCAGAACGCTCTTCAACAGTCCAGTCAGGCTGGCAATCTGCTTCTCCATCACCTCCATACGCTCCCTGACAAACACACACACACACACACACACACACACACACACACACACACACACACGCGCACACACACACACACACACACATACAGTATGTCACCATCATGTATTATGTATATATACGTGATGTGTATACATGATACATGTATCATATATTATGTATATGATATGTATACCTAATTATGGACACAGAGCTACAACATGTAGACAACGTGTAGACAAAACGCGTAGAAGCTGACCTGGTCTCCGTCTCGGTGCGCAGCAGCGGGGAGCTGAAGGCGCCGGGCCCCCCCGCGTCTCCCCCGGGGCCCCCCATCAGACACAGCTGCTCGGGTCCCAGACTCAACCCGGGCCCCAGGCTCAGCCCCGGGCCCCTGACCTTGGAGCCCTGGTCGAACACGCCGCCCGAGCTGGGCGGGGCCTCCCCCCTCCGCAGACCCTGGCGGCCCGGGGACCCCCGGCCCGGCAGCGTGCCCCCCCCGTACGGCTCCCTGAGGTCGGGCATCTTCTGCGGCGAGGCGGGGGGCGGGACCCGGAAGCCCGCCGCCAGCATGGAGGCGGCGTAGGTGTCGCCGTACAGCGGGCCTCCCGGCCTGTAGAGGGCGCTCTCCATCAGCTCCCCCTGCAGCGCCGCCGCCGAGTAGGAGGTGAGGGAGCGCACCGAGCCGGCGGGGGGGCCGCCCCCCCCTCCCCCTCCCCCCCGGCGGTACAGCGAGCCGTACGGGTCGGCCCGCACCACAGGAAGTTGCGAGTGCGGGTTCCCTGCGTGGCCGAGGCGGCCAGGGTCGGGCCCCAGGGAGTAGGGGTCTGCGTAGATGGCTCCGCCCCCTCCTCCTCCTCGCTCCTCCCCCCGCAGGAGCATCATGCCCCGGGAGCCGCCGCCCACCTCCTCGTCGGGCTTGACGTCGCGGCGCTCCAGGATGGCGCTGGGGGAGGGGCAGAAGGCGGGCTGGGGGTGGAGGGGGGAGGCGTGGTGGGAGTGGGAGTGGGGGGCGTGGGGGTGAGGCAGCGAGTGGGTGTGGTGGTGGGCGGGGCCCGCGTAGGAGGAGGGGCGGTTCCCCCCTCCCCCTCCCCCGCTGCTGTACAGGAGGCGGGCCCGGGCCGGGGAGCCCTGCGGGGGGGAGGCGGAGGCGGGGTTAGTGTGTGGGGCGGAGATGGGGGCGGTGCTTAGCCGGCGGCCGGGCGGAGAGTCTTGAGGGGCGTACACCATCTCCCTCTGTGGGGGGAGGAGGAAGCACACACACACACACACACACACACACACACACACACACACACACACACACACACACACACACACACACACACACACACACACACACACACACACACACACACACACACACACACAGGTCAGCATGACGCTACACTCAACCCCCTGGTTCTATTCCTGGTTCATGCTTGATGCTGCTTTAGCGCGATGCTAGCCAGACGGCTAGAAGAGTTTAACCTTGACCGCTTTGGCTCCATTCTAGGAAATTGGCAGAGATTATTGTGTTTGTTTGGGAGTTAACTGATTGCCGTCCTGCTTGCTCAACACTAGAGCAGAGTTTAACTCTGATTATGTAAACCTTTAACTGAGTAGTGTAATCTACAACTCTCCAATTACTTCCCAGGATTAACCCAGAATCAATAAAAAGTACTTAACATTTGACCCTGAAGGGTAAAGAAATGTGATATGATGAAGAGAATAGATAGATAGAGGTAGAGAAAGAGAGAGAAGATATACAGAAAGGAGAGGGAGACCGAGGGAGAGAGACAGAGGAAGAGAAAAGAGAATGAGAGAAAACAGAGCGAGATAGAAGAGAAAATACTAGAGAAGGCAGAGATACAGAAGACTGTAACCCCCTCTGGCAAGATAAGCGGCTATTTCTCCATAATCACCCTCCAGTCTTTTACAAAAGCCCCTTATACACTCATGACATCATCTGCCGGCTTGTCTCTTAGCAACCGTCGCCGGGGGCCTACAGCAGCATCTCCTGTCTGTGTAGTCAGAGGATGTCCTTTCCAGGTAGTTCTGGTCCTGATGCTGCTGAATTAATATCCCTCTCAAGAGACCCTTCACCCTCTCCTCTCAGCCAATCCCAACGCACCAGCCCCTCATCTCAGCCAATCACAACACACCAGCCCCTCCTCTCATTAAATTAGAAGCCAGGACGAACTGATGCTACCACTGTCAGGAGACAATTTATATATAATATATATCAATCTGAACACACACACGCACAAATTATTGTACACACACACTGCCACATGTGAAGGCCTGTGTACATGAGTGTGTGTGACCTGACCGCCACATGTGACGGGTGTGTGTCAAGGTAAGCCGTTGATGAGGCAGTAAAACACAAGCTGACGGCCGCTCGTGACACCTGCACCAGATGTGCACAGAGACAGAGATGAGATAGATGACCTCCAGAGCTCAGTAGACAGCTGCAAATCATACACACACACACACACACACACACACACACACACACACACACACACACACACACACACACACACACACACACACACACACACACACACACACACACACACACAATTCCATACACACAAAGACTGATGAACACACACACATACACACACACAGACAAACCCATACACATACAATCACACACACTGAAAAACAAACACAGACACAGACACACACATCAATAATGCACACACAAACACAGATAAATGCACAGACATGCAGACAAACACATGCACACACACACATACTGAAAACACAGATGCACAGATGCAAACACACACACAAACACACACACACACACACACACACACACACACACACACACACACACACACACACACACACACACACACACACACACACACACACACACACACACACAATGGCCACAGGAAGACAGTGAGGGCTTCTATACCTCCACTGATCCCTCCATCCATCTCCACTATGAAGCATCACAACGAAATAAAGAAGACGACACAGCTACAACACAGCTACAACACAGCTACAACACAGCTACAACACAGCTACAACACAGCTACAACACAGCCCAATAGGTGAGTGAGACAAACCAGGGCAGGGTAAACACAAACCCAGTCGACGCTAGAGGCATAAACAGAGACGTACGTACGGAGGTCAGAATGGAAGGAGACGTATGGATGGAGGTTAGTATGGAACAGAGACGTATGGATGGAGGTTAGTATGGAACAGAGATGTATGGATGGAGGTTAGTATGGATGGAGGTTAGTATGGAACAGAGACGTATGGATGGAGGTTAGTATGGAACAGAGACGTATGGATGGAGGTTAGTATGGAACAGAGACGTATGGATGGAGGTTAGTATGGAACAGAGACGTATGGATGGAGGTTAGTATGGAACAGAGACGTATGGATGGAGGTTAGTATGGAACAGAGACGTATGGATGGAGGTTAGTATGGAACAGAGACGTATGGATGGAGGTTAGTATGGAACAGAGACGTATGGATGGAGGTTAGTATGGAACAGAGACGTATGGATGGAGGTTAGCATGGACGCAGGTTAGTATGGCCGGAGACACATGGATGCAGTTTGTATGGAAGGAGGTGACACAGCAGGGATCCTGTGGCCTGACGGTGATGTGAAGCGAGCAGCAGCTTATGATGAGCTGAGCCGGGGGGCTGTCCCAGTTGGCGTCCGTGTCAGCTTGGATCACGTCTAGTTACCAGCAAAGTCAAGTGAGTGCTGTTTGCGTTTCCCCTGAATCCCAGTCCCGGTCTCATAGGGCCTCAACACACAACACATTATACAACCCCCCCCCCCCCCCTCCCAACCCTCAGCGGTCTGACAACCTCCTGTAATTATCGAGGAAGAAACCTTGAGAAGGGACACAGAAGAGGGATCCCTCTTTCCGAGGACAAGTATGAGTGCAATGGGTACCAAGCACAACTGTTTAAATAACAAGCAAAACTGTTTAAGTAAAATTAGGTTGTAAGAAAGTCAATAAGTGATGTCATAACTCATAAGCATAAGACACACATTTAAGCTCTTGGTATCTGGGGAATAATGATTTCCATAATTGTTTGTTTGGTTTTTAAATCAGAAGGAGGTCTGAGTGGAATCCTCGACACTTATATGACATCATAGCATTACCATCAACAATACAAGTTTTAAACAAAAGAAGGTATTGATTGAGTATTGTGTGGTCTTCAAACTAAGGGCTGTGACATTACAATTTAAAAAAAAATCTATATATCTATTCTATTATCTATTATTTGTCATTATATATGCAGACTGCAAGGGTCGATCCCCTGGGTCAGATAAGCGAGTAGCATCTGGGAGAGTCTCCCCAGGGACAGGAAACAGGAAGTGATGCGCGTAGTACCCTTATGTCCCCGTTGGAGATGTGGGGGCTGGCCTGGTAGGAGCCGTAGACGGGCTCCTTGCAGTAGATCTTGATGACGCAGCGGTCCTGGACGTCGCGCGGGTCCTCCAGCTCGTAGAACACGTTCCGCGTCTCGTCCTTGATGAGCAGCGCCGTGCTGGGACACCTGGACACCAACGTACACGCCGTACGTCAGTGGAGCACAGTAGTACTGCAGTACCGTGGCAGTACACAGACAGTAGAGCACAGTAGTATTGCAGTACTGTGGTAGTACAGAGAGAGCTGCCTCTATAATGCAGGACGGACGGTACTGGAGCATTACACGTAGTAGTGAATAATGTAGGACAGACCATAATGTAGCATTACACGTAGTAGTGAATAATGTAGGACAGACCATAATGTAGCATTACACGTAGTAGTGAATAATGTAGGACAGACCATAATGTAGCATTACATGTAGTAGTGAATAATGTAGGACAGACCATAATTTAGCATTACATGTAGTAGTAGGGAATAATGTAGGACAGACCATAATGTAGCATTACATGTAGTAGTGAATAATGCAGGACAGATCATAATGTAGCATTACACGTAGTAGTGAATAATGTAGGACAGACCATAATGTAGCATTACACGTAGTAGTGAATAATGCAGGACAGACCATAATGTAGCATTACACGTAGTAGTGAATAATGTAGGACAGACCATAATGTAGCATTACATGTAGTAGTGAATAATGCAGGACAGACCATAATGTAGCATTACATGTAGTAGTGAATAATGTAGGACAGACCATAATGTAGCGTTACATATAGTACTGACTACTGCAGGACAGTCCAGAGAGGTGTATTAGCATTAGTACTAGTATTAGTAGAAATAAAACAATTATTATTGTAAACGTGGTCACTGGGTCAGTGGGGGAACATGTGCACTGTTATAGCATCAGTCCTATTAGTGGTAGAGTAGTAGTACAGCAGTGTAAGCATTACCTCAGCATGGCCATAGTGAGCCTCTGGGGGAACATGTGCACGATGAGAGCCCTCAGTGTGTCCAGGGAGGTGAGCTCATGGGTCAGGTGGACCCGCCGGGTCTCCTCCCCCAGCTGGAGGAACAGGACGCCTGCAGACAGAGAGCAGTTCACTAGGACTAGGAGGGTTACCTGCAGAAAGAGAGCAGTTCACTAGGACGAGGAGGGCTGTTAAACCAGGACGCCTGCAGACAGAGAGCAGCTCAATAGTACTAGGAGGACTGATTAACTAGGAAACCTGCAGAGAGAGAGCAGCTCACTAGTACTATGAAGACTGTTTAACCAGGAAACCTGCAGACAGAGAGCAGCTCACTAGTACTATGAGGAATATAGAACTAGAATACCTGTATACAGAGAGTGAGAGAGAGAGCGACACACAGAGTAGTTGACCTCTAGGATATAGGAGTATTTAACTACTACTAGGATTTAGCAGTAATTGAACTAGTACTAGGATAGTCCTAGTCCAGCCCGGCCAGCAACTGGTCTGGCTCTTACCTGGGGCCCGGAGCTTGGCCTGGCTGGAGGAGCGGGATAGGGGCCTCTAGGGGCCTCTAGGTGGGTCTTACCTGGGGCCCGGAGCTTGGCCTGGCTGGAGGAGCGGGCCAGGGGCAGGCTCTGCCTCAGGCGGTTCATGCGGTTGAACCCCAGGGGGACGTCCCCCTCCGACATGGTCTCCTGGCTCCTGGCCGTCACTAGGGGCGTCCGGCTGGCCTGGTGGCCCGGCGTGGGCTGGGCGGTGTTGGGGCGCGCGAGGCGGGGCGTGCGGGACTGTGGAACACATAAGAGGAGGAGAGAGAGAGAGAGAGAGAGAGAGAGAGAGAGAGAGAGAGAGAGAGAGAGAGAGAGAGAGAGAGAGAGAGAGAGAGAGAGTCATGTATTATTAAGAGTAAGTGACCACCAACGACAAAACATTTTCAACGGGGATTCCAGGCAGAGACTCATAGAAGAGTAGGAAGTGAAAAGTTTATCCGCACTCACCTCCAACGCTCACACCTCAAGGGCGGGCGAACAGGGAGATGAAGCGCCTAAAATAACGCCAGACACCGGCGAAATGATATGTACATGGATAAATCCTCCTACACCCATCACACTACAGCACTACACAGCTACCCTCCCTGAGTCCCGCTGAAGTGTTGGACGGAGAAATGATTAGCATTGGCAGGACGCCAGAGAGAGAGAGAGTCGGCTGGTGAAGACTGAGAGAGGGAGAGAGAGAGAGAGAGAGAGAGAGAGAGAGAGAGAGAGAGAGAGAGAGAGAGAGAGAGAGAGAGAGAGAGAGAGAGAGAGAGAGAGAGAAAGAGAGAGAGAGAGAGAGAGAGAGAGAGAGAGAGAGAGACAGAGAGAGAGAGAGAGACAGAGAGAGAGAGAGAGAGAGAGAGAGAGAGAGAGAGAGAGAGAGAGAGAGAGAGGGAGCGCTATCCTGCGACACGACTCAGTTGTTAGACGGGGAACAGACCCGCAAGGTTTCTCTCTACCTTAAGATTCAGGGAAAAATACTTTCAAAGGCTTTCATCTTTGTGAATCAAGGCACGTCCCGGCAGCACGGAGATTGTGAAAATATGTAGACAAAGACAATTGGAGTCGTCGTAGCCCTTTATAAAAAATGTGCCATCGCAGACTCTGAAGTGCTCCTGCGGTTGGCAACTGTAATTCTGACACATTTTATTTGCGAAAAATAGTTATTGTGAAACCAGCAGAGCTCGTTAGGATAGTTTTATCTACCCGCTCAGTCCTTTAAAAAGCTGAAAAATAAATGAAACTGGTGTAAAATGACAACACAAAAGCTGACATACAGAGACACTAAAAAGTTCAAATGTTTAAAATGATGACACACCTCTGGACTAAAAGAAGAAGAAACAAAAGAAAGTTATGTCTTGAGATTTTGTTTGAAGACACAGAAATATGGACAAGTCATCCAATAAAACGCATCCCAAGGTTAAATAAGCACATAATGCTTCCTCAGGTGGTAGATAATGGAGTTCTGAAGTGTTATGTGCTTGTAACACGGAACTGTTCATCTTGTAAATTACAGCTGGGTGTGTGTTTAGAGCCCGCCAGAGCCTGCTAGTGGCCATCAGGTGACTAAAGAACAAACTAAACAAGACAAATGGACTGGCTTAGCATCAGCCATTCCAGGCTCTCTGTGAAACGCAGAAGGCCAGTCATATCTCACATGTGATAGTCACCTACTGTGGCTGTAATGGGGACCTAACTTGAGCCCAGAGTCTCCAGGAAGCTAATGAACTCGATGAACTGATATTTTCCAACGACTCGTGCAAGAAGCTCTCTGTGTGAGCCGTTCTCACTGCCCAGCGCTGGCTCATGTAGCCTAAGTTAGCCTAGGCTAGAGCTGACTCACCTTGTCTATACTAGCCTCAGGTAGCATAGCTTAGCGCCTACTTTCTTTGCCTAGCACTGGCACACCCAGGTTAGTTCAGCCTAACGTTCCCTAGATTAGCGCCGACTCACCTAGCCTAGTTTAGCCTAGGACAGGCTAACCATTCCTAGCCTAGCCTAGTCCAGCCTGATGCTGGCTTGCCTTGCCTAGCCTGGCCCAGCAGTGTTTCACCTGGCACAACACACACACATACACAGAAGCAAACACCCAAACCCAAGACACTGTCACACACACTAACACCGTCTAAACATCCCTCTGTCTCTAATCCAAGTGAGACAACAGTCCGACTGACAGCTGTCCAACAGAGAACACATGTGAACACCCCATCTTAGAAGTGGTGGTGGACTACAGAGTGATGTTGCTGTCGCGATGGAGAAGTTGAGGTTATCATAGTGACAGAACTGTTGCTATGGGGACACGAGGGTTATCATAGTGACAATGCTGTTGCTATGGGGACGTGACGGTGACAGTGCTGCCATAGGGACGCGTTGATTGTCATATTGATAGTGTTGTTGCCATACCGATGGTGATAGAGCCACTGTGGTGAGGGTAAACGGAGGAGCGTGTGACAGATTAAGTCTTATCTCTCTCCTATCGGTGTCTCTTCCTCCTAACAGAAGTGTTTTATAGCCGCTGTCTAGAGGCGGCCAAGCTATTTCCTCATCGTAACGCCCAATAAACCCTTCCTCTCCTCCTCCTCCTCCCTCCCGTTCATCCTCCACTAACTCTAACACCGTGTCCCAGGGCTGGTCGTAGCTGGAGTCATTTAGCATTCCACCAGGCACCAGAGACTTGGCCAAAGCCGGCCTATAAACACTAATATAATGGTAATGTAATATATACATATATGACGGTAATATAGAACACATTCACTACCTATATAACCTTCTGATGAATAGCCTTGGTTTAAATCCATATACCGAATAGGGACGGTATACCTTGGTGTTTACTTCTATTCATCCTTGCATATGACGACTGATAAAACAGTATTACCCCCGGCTTTCTGAAGAGAGTAACTGGCAGGAGATAGCCTGACTCTATTTCTGTAAAGTTTAACGGGAAGCATCCTGGGTTTTCAAGGTGGTTTTCGACACCGCTGATTAAACAGCTGAGACGTTTTGGGTGGAAGGAATTATTTGCTTGTGGACAATTTATTCAGAATGGTGGTGGTTTGTGTTTTCCACCTCTGAGACGCTCCACTAATCCTGTTAAACATTATTCGTCCTTTGGAAGGAAAGACACTTGATGCATAAAACATAAATTCCTAAAATCCTTTTGGTGTAAGTATTCTCTTTTTTAAACAGAGCTGCATCGGCGTGTTCTTATGAACTAATATCCACAGAAATATCCAGGGAAAATAATACCTTAAACAACCCAGAAAAATATGAAACTATGAAAAAAAATATTTATATATATAAGAGAGGGGAGAGTGGTTCTGAATTACTCCTTGTTAGGCTTACAGCTGGGAGCCCAAGGTGAGACACACCTTGTGTTAAAATAAAGGCATTATAATTTTTTATGATGAATCACCATACCTGTAGTTCCAACATCTGGACCCAGAAGAAACTCCTTCTCATTTACTCTTCTGGTTCGTTTGACTACTCCCTAACCAGCTTTGATCCTGATTTCATCATTATGAATAATTCAGTTTCTTAGCTAGGTCAACCAAACCGCTCTAAGGCTAGCTGGCTGCTCTGGCCCCTCTCATTGAGCTGCCCAGCGGTCGTCCAGATTTAAATGTAAAACCCCGTCTGGATCGCCGCGGTCGGCGGACAGGACTGCTAGTGATTGATAAGACAGCTGTGGTCCAGTTGCCACATTCCATTCCGGTGAGAACGGTAATCCTCAGATTAGCTGCATTCCCAGCTAGCTAATCCGTTCCTCCATTCTACACGTTTGATTTTTGTAAACGTTAAGTTACGATAATAATGGCATTAACACAATAACCGCTAGTGAATGCTGGATCATGTGACCACTATGTTAAGGGGGATTTTTTTTTTTTTATTATTAAACGCAATTACAACCACACAACAAGGCAATTACAGCAGGCTTGCCCTTGTGTGTGTGTGTGTTCATATGTTTTTGCGGTGTGTGCGTGTGCGTGTGCTTGTGCGTGTCCATGTGCGTGTGTGTGTGTGTGTCAGCGTGTGTGCGTGACAGCGTGTATACGTGTGTTTGTGCACGCATTTGTGCGTATCTACATAGGACTGTATAATAAATGTCTTTCTGTCTGAGAAGGTCCTGGGGGCTAATTTGTAGCCCGCTAGGCGAAAGATCGCTGCCAAATAAAAGCACCCTGGTGCCAGTAAGTGGTTCTGGATGCACGCCCCAGTCCAACCATGGTTGGCAAGGCCAGGACAGAGCTGCAGGGCATATTCTATACTCTGTGTTCTGCAGCTGAGGTTTAGGGAATAGAGATTTCCCTATCACCTGCCAGCCAGCACTTCCACAACAAAAGCAGACGTCTCCGCGGTTTATCGTTGAGCTAGCTCAGCGGGATATGGCACACAGTGCACAGAACCGGGGGGGATTCTGTTTGAAATGGAGAACTGCCCGCTTGTGACAAACCAGAGATCTGTTTCATACTCCAAGCACTAACTCAACTCATTTGAAACCTTTTAACTTGCATCCTGCTGTCTTGAGGTGCACAAATACCCAGCTGGTTAACCATTCACTACCATTTATTATTTAGATGCTTATATTTAAAGAGACTTTGAGATACATCGGGACAGGTAGCGGGCAGGGGGCGTCTTATTGAAGGTAGGCTTTCGACATTCAGGGTTCGAACCCTGAACCTTTCGGCTTGGAGTCAAACACCCTAACTAGTGGATAACGTTGTGTTCCTGCTTCGCCAACCACTAAGCCAACAAGCTACCCAAATCTGAGATCTGCTGTGTTTTGTCCATCAAGAATAATGGCTGACTTTTTAAATGTCAATGAGCAGAAAATAATGTGAATATCGGGGGCATAATGGCGTAATCTCTGAGGCAGGCTCCCTGCCAATGTCTTACTGTACAGAAAGAGCGAGAGAGGCAAAACGGCGAAAGATAAAGACCCGTTATTATTTTGCTGCAAAGAACCGAGATACGCCAAATACAGACATTATTTTATCTACATAAGCCAGTCCGAAGAACTGAAGAAGTGAGGGAGTGTGGAAAGTGTGGAGAGAGAGAGAAGAGAGAAGAGAGAAGGAAGAAGAGAGAGAGAGAGAGAGAGAGAGAGAGAGAGAGAGAGAGAGAGAGAGAGAGAGAGAGAGAGAGAGAGAGAGAGAGAGAGAGAGAGAGAGAGAGAAGAGAGAAAAAGATATGGTAGGAGAGAGTGGGGACGGTAAGATGGAGCTAGCACTTGAAACCACACAGCTTCCCCAGAAAACGGTTGAAACACGCAGACAAAGCTGTGTTTGAAGATGGTAGGATGTGGGGTGTCCTGGAGTGTGTGTGTGTGTGTGTGTGTGTGTGTGTGTGTGTGTGTGTGTGTGTGTGTGTGTGTGTGTGTGTGTGTGTGTGTGTGTGTGTGTGTGTGTGTGTGTGTGTGTGTGTGTGTGTGTGTGTGTGTTGTTGGTCTGTGTTTACATACTAAACACCCACACGGTATAGACAGGGTTTCCATGGCAGTGTGTACAGCCATTAGGTTTTCATGCTAATCTGCCATTCACCCAGTGACACACGCACACGCACACACACATTCAGTGGTACACACATACACATACAGTACACACAGTGACACATGTACATGCATACAGAGACCGACACACACATACACACATGTACAGTGATACAGACATAAATCACACACACGCATACAGCGAACACACACACACACACCTTTTTTTTTTGTTTTTGTTTTATTTATTTCTTATTGCTTATGTTTATTTATTTTTACACAATGTCTTGTTTTTTTTGTTTTTTTTTTTAAATAATGTATGATGACTATATGCTCTGTAAGGTGACCTTGGGTGTCTTGAAAGGCGCCTCTAAATTAAATGTATTATTATTTATTATTACCTACAGTGATTGAGGTGGGCAGGAGGTGAAGGACGGTGGGGAGACGGAGGTGAAGGGAGGGAGGGGGGGTAGAGTTGGAGAGGAGATGGGGGGGTGTAAATGTGACACTAGCAAAGCAGATATGAAGCAAGCGCAGGCTAAAGCTAGTCCACGTTACGGGATCGATGGATATGCTAAGAGAATAAATACTGAGGGATGGATGTCAGCCGCTATCTGACTACTTACGGTCAGCTATGAGAGCTGATAGTGCTATAACGATCCCCTGCTGTACTGGAACAATAAATATCAATCACACTGCAACCAAATATCAGCCAAACTTCAACAAAATAGAGCTGAAAATACGGTGCTATCTGTCGTTACACGTATTTGACATTTAATTAATGCTTGCTTTAATCTGATCGATTAATCATCTTAACCTAACATTAGCGCTGACAGCATTAGCAGTAGCAGTCATGCTGATATTGTCCGCTGGAGTGATGTGCCACGCTAAGTGCTAGTTTATAGCATGATGCTGTAGGCAGCTTAGAGTAGGTGACCCTCTGAGCTAATTATGCTAACATGTTTCTTCTGGTGCGTGTATAACCACACGTACATAACACACTCCTCTGGCATGTTTGACACACAACTCATGAACGCCAGCAAGAAAACACAACACGGAAAGATAAATATGCCCGCTTGACTTGGGAATCCTTGTGAATTGGTCGCCTTTCCCTATAGTCCAATGGGCTAAGACACAGCAGAATTGCTGGTGGAATGAAAGAGGAGCAGAGTTCCAGTCGCGTGGTGACGATCTCGGAAGGAAGCAACATTTGCCAGCAATACTCTGCCAGCATCAGTGCCAGCCCGCCCGTCACTGCCGGGAACGGTATCCCCAACTTAAATCTGCTTCAAAAACCCTCCAATGTATTAAGAAGTGGTATTATAATTTGCAGTGAACACCCCCAACACACAGCCTTAGGCCAACCCTTGACCAGTTCTGAGCGACACAAGGCCTGATAGTGCGGAGCAACATGGACACCACACAGAGATCAGCGGGCATGAAGATCATAGAGACTAACAAGGGGAACCTTGAAGCTTGGTTGTTTTCTAACACAAGCAGCACTGCCTCACATGCATGCAGAGAAAAATTGCGGCCCGCAACATCATCACTGTTTCCACAACAACAGTTCTTTCCCGAAAAGGTTGGACCATTGCTGCGATGGATTGGACTCAAATAGAGACACACAGACTGAAGTAACAAACACAGATAAGTAGACGAAAGCCACACTGAAACGCAGACACACAGAATAAAGCCACAGTAAAACACAGAATACAGATAAAAGCAACACTCATTAACAGATACACAGAGTAAAGCAACACTTTACAGGTAAACAAACTACAGCAAAACTTAAACACAGATGTACAGACTAAAGCAACAAACACAGATATACAGACTAAAGCAAGACTCAAACGGCTATTACCTGACAAAAGAAGACTTTTTAAACCCACAAAAACGTATTTAAGCAACACTCAAACACAGGTAGACAAACTACAGCAACACTCAAACACAGTTGTAAAGACTAAAGCAACAAACACAAATAAACAGACTAATCCAACAATTAAAAATAGATAGTAGAGATTAAAGCAACAAACATTGATAAACAGAAGCAACACTCAAACACAGATAAACAGACTAAACTTTCACTCAGACACAGATACAAAGACTAAAGCAACACTCAAACACAGATAAACAGACTGAAGCAACACTCTAACATAGATACAGAATATAGAAAGGCTTAAACCAGATACACAGACTAAAGCAATGCTTGAACACAGATAAATATATTATACCCACAGTACAACAATGACATAGAAACGATAGAAACACTTCACAAACAAAATACACAAGTAACAGTTAAACACACATGACTCCTACTGACCTTGAAACTCCAGTAGTTTGGTTGTTGCTAAGGGAGGAACGACAGAGCACAGAAGAATGAGGAGAGAGAGAGAGAGAGAGAGAGAGAGAGAGAGAGAGAGAGAGAGAGAGAGAGAGAGAGAGAGAGAGAGAGAGAGAGAGAGAGAGAGAGAGCGAGAGCGAGAGCGAGAGAGAGAGATGAGAGGGAGAGAGAGAGAGAGAGAGAGAGAGAGAGAGAGAGAGAGAGAGAGAGAGAGCGAGAGCAAGAGCGAGAGCGAGAGAGAGAGAGAGAGAGAGAGGGAGAGAGAGGTGTTAAGACATTTTCCCAGCATTCCATTGCACATCCATCTCACTGTAACAGGTGAGGAGGGGGGAGACAGGGTGAGGGCAAGAGCTGGAGGAGGAGAGGGGAGGGGAAGGAGTGAGGGGGAGAGGTGCGAGGGCGGAGGTTTGAGTAGGGGGTAGAGGGAGGGGGGGGGGGGGGGGAAGCGAAGGGAGAGTTGAGGAGGGAATGAGGGGGGAGGAGGACAGGGCAAGAGCGGAAGTGTAGGGGAAGAGGGGTAACAGGGGAAGGGTGAGCAGGGGGGAAGGGGGAGGTGGGAGGAGGAGGAGCGGAGCAGCAGGAGTGAGTGGGATAAGTCTTGCTGCATGAATCATTCAAAATTATTATGCAAATATTATTATTTTAGTAGAGCCTTAGAAGGGTGTCTGTTTTAAAGCTCCAGTAACAAAACAACACTTTCCCGTGAATACCGCCTGAAAAAAACAGATATGAAAAAACTAATAGACATCGTAGACATACTGTATTGAATGACAGAAATTAACTCAATACGTTTGTAAATCAATCAACCAGTAAAGCGTCAGAATAGTATATGAATTAAATAAATAAAATAATAATATTGTGCTACACTGTGACATGCATATTATGTTGGTGATGGCCAGAGGCTCCTATCTCTGGCTAACAGGCTATTAATTGCTTGTAATTGCTTTCCTGTTAATCAACCAATTAATCAAATGTTTACAGTGAGCTGACGAGGCCCAACTCCCAGGAAACATTGCGATTCAAGTCCTCTCTCTCTCTCTCTCTCTCTCTCTCTCTCTCTCTCTCTCTCTCTCTCTCTCTCTCTCTCTCTCTCTCTCTCTCTCTCTCTCTCTCTCTCTCTCTCTCTCTCTCTCTCTCAAAAAAGTTAAATAAGTTAAAGAAATCTCTCTCTCACCCTCCCTCTTTCTTCCTTCCTCCCCCTCTCTCTTACTGACACCAGTTTAATGGTTTCCCGGCGAGGGATTACATAAATGTTCAGTCACTGGATTTGGACTCCATCTGGGTGGCAGCCAGATAGCTAGCCAGCTAGCTATCATGCTCTTATCCGGCCAATCATGCTCAATCTAGGATTGATCCTAGCCATCCAGCAGCTAACGGACCCCTGAAGCAGCTAATTACACAGTTGATGGCACCATAATGTAGTTAACCAGCTAAGAAGAAGCTTAAAGTTAAAGGCTAAAAGCTGCAGAAAACAAGATTTTTCCATAAGGGACTTGGAAAAGTTTGAAGCCGTTTAGATTGAATCAATCCTAGTGAAGGACTGTCAACGGATGTATGAATGCCGCAAACTGCCAAACCAGCAAGAGCGCTAGCTTCCTTAGCCAAAGGAGACTCCATTATTTGCTGTTTCACCAAACTCACAAGGATAATACAATCAACCCAGGAATCATTTCAATTAACCCATCTGGGGGGTCTGAAATGCGCTAGAGGCTACGGCTGTAGTTCTTCAACTTAATTACGGAAGTACTGAATCTAATGATGGGCTAAGTAGCCTACACACTTCCCCTGACCTCCAATTCTGTGACACATGTCCCGCATATCGTAGAGGTACTAATGAAAAGGATTTAGTTATTTAGCAAAGACTTTTGTCCAAAGCTACTTAAAAGTGAATTGTTGTTATTAACAGGACTAACATGCCCTATAGCTCCTAGTGACCACCATAGCTTTATAGCGGCTTGTGTGCATTAAGCAGCCCTTCGAAGACCACATATCTAAGAATTGTTTTTTGTGACTGCACTGTTTCTGCAGCTCTCTGCACTACAGTCGATTCCAGTTACCATTTGGATTGGAGAAAGAGAGAGAAGACAGGCGCAGGGCGTGTTGAAGACCAGGGGGCTTGTGGCCGCCCTGACCCAGATACAGAGCTCAGTGCGGTCTGGAGGACTGGCTCTCAGCTTGGCCCAGTCCTAGGCTCTGCTAGAGTCATCTAGCCTCAGTTAGAATCAGCTAGCCCCGGTTATCCTCAGCTCCTGTTAGCCTCAGCGAGCCATAGTTGGCCTAAGATAGCTCCTGCTCTGTCTATGGGCATAGCCTTCCTAAGGTACCCTCAGCGAGGCTCAACTAACTTAAGCTAAGCTTAGTAATTTTAAGCTAGCATTAGCTTGGTTTAGCAAGCCTTAACAAAGCCCAGACAGCCTTGTTAAAACCAACAAGCTAAAGGGTAATTTTGTTGTTATTATATAAAGACAGGATTCAAGAATAATACAACATGATTTTATCTTTCATAAATGTCAAAGTTCCACAGAGTGCCTGGATGTTACTCCAGCTTATTCACCATCATCTGTGTTTGTGTTTGTGTGTGTGTGTGTGTGTGTGTGTGTGTGTGTGTGTGTGTGTGTGTGTGTGTGTGTGTGTGTGTGTGTGTGTGTGTGTGTGTGTGTGTGTGTGTGTGTGTGTGTGTGTGTGTGTGTGTGTGAAACACATGGGTGGCACATGTGTTGTTACTATGACAACACATTCATTATTTTATTTCTACATTTTTAATTGCTTGTTTGATACCATGCTGAAATTACGACGTTTTAAAGAATATTAATCTTTGCCTCGGCATCATTATCATGAGATTTTGTTATGCCAATAAACCGCCTTGAAATTGATAGACGGAGAGACGCACGCACTATATAGAAAAAAAACGGATATACCCCTTACACTACTCATATGTATATGCTGTATGTATATAAACACATACACAAACACACACAGGCCAACAGGAGGAGAGAGATTAGTTGGGAGAGGGGGAGGGAGAGGGAGAGGAGAGAGGGAAGAGAGTGAGAGGGAGGGAGAGTGAGAGAGAGAAGGAGAAGAGAGAGTGAGGAAGTGGGAGAGAGAGAAAGGGGGAGAGAAGAGTCAGAGAGTGATGGAGAGAAGGAGACGGAGTTAGAGAGTGGAGAAAGAGAAAGGGGGACATGAGAGAGAGAGATATGAGTGATTTGCATGTCAAGTATTTGTGCCGTTCTCGCACAATATAAAACCAACACACGTCTTCCTCACACGTGTATGAACACACAACACACTACCAACACATTTGAATACACACTACACAATATTAACCCGCACGTGACGCAGCCAGGAAAATACACACTGATTCATACAGGACAGTATTATATATTAATATTAGTATTAATATTTACCTCTCTCTCTATATATATATATATATATATATATATAAATATATACGTCATCTTTCAGCCCATAAAAGACTTCACTCCATACTCCACAACAGCATCGCACCTGATACCTTCCCCTACCTAATGCTGCAGCTCCAGCACACACACACTCACGCACACACACGCACACGCACACACACACACACACACACACACACACACACACACATATATGGAGGACCAAGGCATGTGCATGTGAAGAAAACACAATGCATCTCTGCCAGTATTAGAAGCGAAGATGCACATACATGCTGGTCAGATAGTTTAGCAGCATTCCCTCATTTAGCTTCATGTCTCTCAATCTCCCTTTCCCCCCCCCCCCCTCTCTCTCCAACTCTCCCCTCTCTCTTGCTCGCTCTCTCTCCCTCCCTGGTGCCCCCCAACCCCTCCCCTTCCCTCTCTATGTCACCCTTTCCCTTCTCTCTCCCTCTCTCACTCCCTCTCTCCCCCATTATCACGCCCCCCCCCCTCTCTGCCCCCTCTGTCCCTCTCCCACCCCCTCTCTCTCCCCCCCCTCTTCCATCCTCTCTCTCTCTCCATCTCATCCCCTCACCCTCCTCTCTAACCCCCCCCCCCCCCCCCCCCCTCTCGCTCTCTCTCTATTTCTCTCTCCCGCTCTCTCCCGCTCTCTCCCTCTCTCCCTCCTAGCAGGATATCCTGTCACCATCGTGGCGTCTTTAGAGGAGTAAAGGATGCATGTTTTTACCGTCACTCCTCAAGGAGTCTCCTGCCTGGTCCTTCTCGCGCCTCCCTCCTCCTCCTCCTTCTCCATGTTGTCTCTCTCTCCGCTGCAGAGCTCTGAGGATCTCCCTAGCGCGCCGCGGCTACCGTAGTAACGGCTAGCGCGCCTCGGCTACCGTAGTAACGGCAGGCGACTAGCACCTCGCTCTACCCGCGAGCCCCTCCCTCCCCCCTCCTCCCCAAAGTCTATCCCTCTCTCACTCTCTCTCTCTCTCACTGTCTCACCCGCTCTCTCTCTCTCTCTCTCTCTCTCTCTCTCTCTCTCTCTCTCTCTCTCTCTCTCTCTCTTTCTCTGTCTCTCTCTCTCTCACTGTCTCACCCGCTCTCTCTCTCTCTCTCTTTCTCTCTCTCTCTCTCTTTCTCTCTCTCTCTCTCTCAATGTCTCACCCAATCTCTCTCTCTCTCTCTCTCTCTCTCTCTCTCTCTCTCTCTCTCTCTCTCTCTCTCTCTCTCTCTCTCTCTCTCTCTCTCTCTCTCTCTCTCTCTCTCTCTCTCTCTCTCTCTCTCTCTCTCTCTCTCCTGCTTTGCTGCCAAAATGCTGCAGCTTAGATGTCTGCTCACCCCTCTGTCTCTCCCTCTCTCTCTCTCTGTTACTCTCTATCTGCCTCCCAGTCAAACAGTCTCTCTCTCTCCCTGTCTCTGTCTCTCTCTCTCTCTCTTTCTCTCTCTCTCTCTCTGTCTCTCTCTGAACAGTATGTGCTGCTTGCTCTACCTCTGGTTAAGCCACCGCCAACTATATGATATCACTCAGTTGCCTTATATGGAAAGCCCCTGGTTTCCATAGCGACAGTGGACTCCACCTGCCTCTCCTCTCACTCTCTCCTGGTGTAGCTTTATTTTTGCACCTTTGGGTGCTCAAATGAAAGCCGATGTGGTGAGAGGAGAGGAGAGAGACATCGACAGAAGGGAGGGAAAGATAGAGGAGGAGGCAGATGAGGAGGAGGAAGAGGAGGAGGAAGAGGAGGTGGTGGAGGCGGTAGAGTTCCACTCACTTGGACTCATTGATCTTTATCCTTTAAAAGCTTTCTCAGAATGCCTCTCTGCAGTCCTGTTCTCCGCTATAATCACCGCCCACTTATAAAAACAATCGCTTTCCGTCAATGGCTTCCCGTGGAACACCACGTCCTGTTCTCTAGTTGTAGTACCGAGGGTACGATCTGCAAAAAGTCTAAGCAACTTCCATGAATCTCAGACGGAAGCAACAACTGCAATACACCCGTTTAACTACAGGAGTTGATCGTATCCTGTTTTACAGGAGATCAATCGTATCTCAGAGCAGTACTGCTGGACGGGGTGGAACTAGCAGGCATCTGGAGGGCGGAGTGAGGGGCGGAGCTAGCAGGTTAAGTGAGGGGCGGAGCTAGCAGGTTAAGTGAGGGGTGGAGCTAGCAGGTGGAGGGTGGGGTGAGCGGAGGAGGTAGCTTAGGGGTGGAGCTACCAGGTAGAGGTTGGGGTGGTGGTGGAGTTAGCAGAGGGAGGTTGGGGTCATGGCTGGAGAGAGGGGAGGAGAGAAGGGAGGAGAGATGGGGGTGGGCAGAGTGGGGGCGGTCGGGAGAGGGGTTACCTGCTGTCTGGCAGGGGTGGAGAGCTGGGAGGCGGGCGCACTGCAAGGGCTGCTGGGTACTTTGTGCTTGTCCAGGAGGCCATGGCGTTGGCGCTCCGCCTCGGCCGTGTGGGAGGTGCTTAGGGCCTCCAGACTCCGGGCGTTGCCTCGCCGGTCCAGAGACGAGCAGGAGAAGCCCCCGTTGGCGGCGTTGTCGTTGAAACGCCGGGCGCCGCGGCCGCGGTCCGCCAGCGTGTGGTACTCCCGCGGGAACTCGACATCACCCGCTGAAATCATGTGACCTTTTCTCTTCTCACGCCCTGCGGGGGGGACAATTCACTGATCAATACATGATCAAGTTCATAATCATTCCATGATCAGGTTCAGTATCAATACCTGATCAGGATCAGTATCAAAACATGATCAGGATCAGTATCAACACATGATCAGGCTCAGTATCAACACATGATCAGGTTCAGTATCAGTTCATAATCAGGTTCAGTATCAACACATGATCAGGTTCAGTATCAATACATGATCAGGTTCATTATCAATACATGATCAGGTTCAGTATCAATACATGATCAGGTTCAGTATCAATACATGATCCGGTTCAGTATCAGCTCATGCTCAGGTTCAGTATCAATACATGATCAGGTTCAGTATCAATACATGATCAGGTTCAGTATCAGCTCATGCTCAGGTTCAGTATCACCACATGATCAGGCTCAGTACAAACACGTGATAAGGCTCAGTACCAATGTGTTCATTTTAGATCAGCCATTTATCCAGCCTGAACGTATATCGTGTAATAGCTGGCAACCTTCACCTTATAAGAACACAAGATGTCACTGAATATGTCGCTTTTTGAGAATGAACGTTCAGACAGACGCAGAGCCCTAGATCTGGGTGCTGGTGTGGAGCCCCATGCTGTGCACCCAGCGGCGCCCCCACACAGAGGTATTATTCAGGCCTCAGAGTACTCAGTGTTGATAAGGAAGAGGAATATTAAGCAGTCTTCAAGATGTCTTCCCTGTTCGCCTCGCTTCTTTTCTCTCTTTCCCCCCCTCTTTCTCAGCCTTCACTGCAGTATTTGCACACACATCGGTGGACCCACACACATATACGCACGCACGCACAAACGCGTGCACACACACGCAACCCGTCCGAACAGCTGCAGAATGTGTCAACACTAACAACCGTGGTTGTCTTGGCTACCCAGGGGGGTGATGGTGCAGCCCCCCTAGTGACTGCTCCGCTTGTGATGGTGTCAGCAACATTGTTCCAGTTGTCGAGCCCGTAACCATGGCGCCCGTAACCATGACTCTGTCTAATCTGCCCAGCACCCCCTGCTGGCTGAGCCCCAGTAGCACACTGGGTTATTAAATGCACAGTTTAGTGGATGCCTTTACAATTTCCTAAATGGATGACTAAGTTGCAAATGAACCCCCAACACTGGCCGTGGTAATGCCATGCTCTACGGGTTGAGTTTGACAGGGAATCAAACACCTAACCCTAGCATTAATGCCTTTGGCTTAAACGTCCTTTCTGCTCGGATACATCGTGTGCTGTGTTGTGCCTCAGTCCAGTGGAGGCACCGTAACGTAATCCGGTAAAGTAGCAGAGACCTGTAATCTGTGGTCCTGAGAGAGAGAGAGGTGCAGCCTGCCTGTGAAGCTGCTAGACTGTGTCAGGTGCTTCTTCTACAGTTTAACAACATGTCATGAAAGCTGTTGATCGGACTCAGCACGCCGACACACCCAGCATCTCTAAGTGGTAGCTTGGCTGGACGGGGGTCATCTGAGGGGGTTGTTGGGGCAGCATGCAATGCCAGATCCAATAACAACCACCTTCTTTGAGGTGAGCTCCATCATATTTACAGCAAGTATAAATAACATCCTGGAGATATTCTGAAAATGTTGCTACAGGTTAAAAACCCATGAAGCGATTACCAAACACACACCCACACACAGGTGCACACGCACACACACACACACACACACACACACACACACACACACACACACACACACCTTTAAAACACCTCTAAATAGCCAGAATATTCATGTGTGAATAAGTATGGAGCAGGTCGATAAAATAAATCATTATTTCAGACAGAATGACAGTTGGACTCATTTCTGTAATGCAACGGCAGACGCAGAACAACGAACCAAACTGAACCTGAGGTATCTTGGTAATAGGTAGGCAATGAAGGTTCCCTTACGCCCAAGGCGCTCTGTCCTGTAGCTGCACCGGCTCCACTAAAAAACACCTGACACACACACACACACGCACACGCACACGCACACACACACACACACACACACACACACACGTCACACACACACTATTCAATTAACCATGAAGAGGGGTTTGACCGGACCCCTTAACGTGAGGAGAAACATACACATACGGTGTGACCGGAGCTGAACGAGCCCTAGGCTTGCTCGGGTTTCCTGAACTTCAATAAAAAGTGGAACTGGATTTATGGTGTTTATGTGGCTGTCATGTTTTACGATGAGAAGGAAGGATTCTAGACCGAACTGGCCCCTTGAGGCTAAGATATATATATATATATATATATATATATATATATATATATATATAGAGATATAGATATATAGATATATAGATATATAGATATATAGATACACGCGGACCAGGGTGATGAAATCATCAAAGGTGATGACGGGACTCTGGTAATGTCTCACATCTCCCTGGACAGGCTGACGTGGTACCACAGCTGCACCTGCTGTGCTTTCCAGTGTTCAACTTCAACCCACTAGATATCAAGCTTCTTCAAACATCTGGATGATTGAAAGGTTCCACAGAGTAAATCAGGAATATAATTAAGGCGAGAAGGTTGAAAAGGGAAATTAGCATTCCGATTTTGGTGCTTCCAGGTGTGTGTGGTGTTGTTGACTCTGCATCCAGCTGTGGGGAACAACGTAGTCTGGACGTCAAGGTAAGTAAGGGCGAGAGCTGGGCGTGCTTCACGACATTGTCAGCCCGCCTCGGCGTGCTAAGATAAATTATTGAAATTGGTGGTTTGACCAGCTGTCAGCTGAAAAAATACGCCTCGCACAGCAAGTGACTCATAATTGGAAAAATGTAACATAAATATTCAACGCTGGTCATAAGTCAGCCGCTACGGAGAACATGAAGTGGATAAGCAAATTAACAAGAGTGATGCGCTCTGAGTTTAACAAGGGAAATGGTGTGTGTGTGTGTGTGTGTGTGCGTGTGCATGTGTGTGTTTTGCTGATGAAGGAATCCCTCCAGTGTCCTCAAGTGCATAACAACGATTCCACAAATCCAGAAATAGCCTCAAGCAGAGAATAGCTAATACAATGACTATAACCTTAACCCTACCCTCTGGCCCTTAACCCTTGACTCTAACTTCATCCTCACAGATGAGGGGAGATTTGATGAGCCAGCAAGGAGAGGATAGTAGATATGAAAGGTCTTCTCAGCGCATTGAAAAACCAATACGAAAAGCACTCTAACAAACCCTAATGTACTCAGAACGCACTAACATATTTCAACACACTAAAAGGAAAATTACCGCTCTGAAACATTAACATGTGGTAAAACTTTTGTTTAGGACAAATTCAAGCCCCTTTCACACATGTGGTCTTACCCTGCCAAATTCCGGAAGATTTCCTGCATGGGGTTATGTGTGAATAGGAACAGGGATCGATATTCCTGGAAATCTGCAACAGACCTAGTACTATTTCCGTATCAAGTAAATGGTTTATTTTAACGCTGCAATACTTTTCACGGTGACCTGGTAACCATATCAGATCACCGCAATCCTCTCAGGCTGAATTAAGCACTGCTTCATCTCACTCTGAATACATCACTCCTTCATCGGACTCCCCCTCACTCTCTCGCCTACCCTATTTCACTCTATGCAAAATAATTGCTCCAGCTCAGTCCTATCACTCTTTAATCTCACTCCACTTTCAATCACTCTGAATAGTTCACTCCCTCTCATCTCTCCTCAATCCTCACTCACTCATTATGAATCACTCCGTCTCACGCCCCGCTCTCACTCAAAATAAATAATTCCATCTGACTCCACTCTTAAAATAAGCCACTCCATCTCACCACTCCAACGATCCCAGCGACTGCGGATGAAAAAGTAGCCTTTTTGGATAATTCTAGCGCATCTACAACAATGTGTTCCCCCGTCCCTGTCAAATAAACCAGTAAACAAAATGAAATGAAAATACTTCCTCTCCTCCTCCTCCTCGCGGCGATGACAGGCTGGTTAGGGTTAGGAGAGAGGGGCATGCAGAGCTGCATGCAGAGGTGCATGCGGGCTGAGGTGGTCTGCAGAGACACAGCTGCTGTGTAGAGGTCTACGGTGCTCTGGTGCCCCATGCGGACGCACGGCACCTGACGCGTGCTCCTGAGCTCCATGCATCCACCGCGAGGAAGGTTCTGCATTGATCTGGACCGTGTGTGTGTGTGTGTGTGTGTGTGTGTGTGTGTGTGTGTGTGTGTGTGTGTGTGTGTGTGTGTGTGTGTGTGTGTGTGTGTGTGTGTGTGTGTGTTTGGCTGGCACCGTGTACTGTGAATGGCAGAGTGGCAGGAAGAGACGGAGAGAGAGAGAGCATCGTATTGAAGATGAGTGTATCTGTACTTTGTGCCAAGACAGCCGCGCTCTCTCTCTCTCTCTCTCTCTCTCTCTCTCTCTCTCTCTCTCCCTCTCCCTCTCCCTCTCTCTCTCTCTCTCTCTCTCTCTCTCTTACTCTCTCATAATCCTCTCCAGTCTACTCTAGGGATGAGCGGAGAATGAATCAGCTCGCAGTGTCTCTTTGCTGCTCTCTCTCTCCCTCCCTCCTTCCCTCTCTCATCCACTCCTTCCTCCCTGTTTAGCACATGAGGCGTAAGATGTGGAATGCTGCGGGTTGTATTGTTTGCATTTGTTTTAATTGGAGTGTGTGTGTGTATGTGTGTGTGTGTGTGTGTTTGTTTGTTCTATGAATGTATGTATGCGTGTCCTGACCAGCTTGCCGTAGCCATGTGTCTTTCACTACTCTCTCCATCCCTCTGTGATTCTCTCGCCCACACACAAGTGTTTACCCACAATGCAACAGTGTACTACATCAAACCACACACCTGACAATCATTCCCCTGTGCTTATAGTGATGTGGTTGACAGATATTACAACACATTTACACAAACACAAACACAGAGAGAGAGAGAGAGAGAGAGAGAGAGAGAGAGAGAGAGAGAGAGAGAGAGAGAGAGAGAGAGAGAGAGAGAGAGAGAGAGAGAGAGAGAGAGAGAGAGAGAGAGAGAAGGCCTTGGTAATGGAGAAAAAAAACGCAACAACAGCAAGTCACACGCCGACACAATGTGGACACTGGAAGAATAGCTTAAAACACACACACACACACACACACACACACACACACACACACACACACACACACACACACACACACACACACACACACACACGAGATCTGTCCCGTGATTGGCTGACCGCAGTAATGTCCTCTGATGGATGTAGACGTGAGCCAACACATCTGAACACTATCACTCTGCTTCAGGGACAGGCCTGAGGTTGCGAGGACTGCTTTAGATCAGTACCACGCAAACATCTTTCAGAAAATGTTATTAAAGGGATATCCTGCAACTCCCCGAGCTCCGAGAATAGATAAACACACACACACACACACACACACACACACACACACACACACACACACACACACACACACACACACACACACACACACACACACACACACACACACACACACACACACACACACACACACATGGAGCCTCTTTCTCCTTATAGTTATATTAAGACCTGTCTGTCATTTCAAAAAGTGTCAATACTGCTCCCCTGCAATGGATGGGAAGTAGAGCCGCAAAGACTACAGCGTCGCGCCTTGGGATTAAACATGAATTAGTTATTTCCGTGGCAGACTTGGTTTTCTACAGCTTGCATTCCCTGGGACATCAAATATTACAAGGCATTTCTGTTTTCCAGCTCATCGGTCTTCAGGTCCAACGCTCTCCACGTTGTGACTCTAATCACAATGTGGAGAAGATCACCCCAACCTACCACATCTTTTTGACAGAAGTTTGACATCTAGCGGTGATACCAAGACTCAAATAATTTCAAATACTTTGAACGTTTCTTCCCCACATACGCCTGGAGCGGTCTAAGTTGAAATATCTCCCACTGAGGCAGGTTCAGTCAGCGCGTAACGGCTACCCCGCAGAGCTTGTCACTCACTAATAGTTGATGGATGCCTATGGAACCCCTAACAAATTAAAGTCCACTAATAGCTCTTAAATCTTACCCACTGCACCTTAAAGTGATTAAACTGTCCAGTGCAGTGTTTATTACGACCTTCATACCAAGACTGCTGGTCTAGAAGAGCAGAACTCTGCCCAGTCTGTACGAGAACACAGCGTCTCGGTGCATGTGATGCTGTCGTGTACCCACCTGGGCCACCGCATGTTTTCGACCAGGTACCCCACAGGAGCCTGTCCCACCGACATGCCCAGTTACACACTGAGCGGCAACATCCCAGCGCAAATCTGAGCAGCAGACCTGGGCCATCTGCAAGCCATACTGCAAAGGGCAACCCGTTCCAGAGAGGCTCAGTCTGGGTGATCTTAATGTCCTTGGCAGATGTCCAGCACATCTCTCTCTCTCTCTCTCTCTCTCTCTCTCTCTCTCTCTCTCTCTCTCTCTCTCTCTCTCTCTCTCTCTCTCTCTCTCTCTCTCTCTCTCTCTCTCTCTCTCTCTCTCTCTCTCTCTCTCTCTCTCTCTCTCTCTCTCTCTCTCTCTCTCTCTCGGAGACGTACAGAGAGTGGTCCCCAAGCTGGAGCATGTCGTCAGTATTCGTCAAGCCCGATGGTGCCTAAGCTGGTTCACGTGCTCAGATGCTGACCAGGGCGTTAAGCATTTCGGCCGTAATGGGGAGCCAGTATTGCTCTTCAGCAGAGTTCCCTCTGGCTTCTCTGCAAACTCCAGTTTGCTGTGATCACCAGGTCAGACAAGATGACATCTTTCCACAGTCAAACCGCCTTGAACAGACATCTTATTCACCATACTGGGACAGCTACGCCTCTTTACTGTCACTGTGTGCCTGTCACTTGGAATCACCGCCAAACGGTTTTGTTCTGGAGAATAGGCTATCTGTGCTGAGGTCACTGTAGCTCGGTGGGGTCACTGTACAGTGATGTCATTATAGTTTAATTAGCTAACTATAATTAGTGATGTCACTGTACTGTAGGTCGGTGAGGCGGCTGCAGTTTTGTGTTGTCACTGTGCCACGGGTTGGGAGTTGAAGATCGGACTGTGGTGGATGAATAAATGATACATCTAAAAGAGCTTTGGGCAGCTCTCTAGTTACGAGGCTTCCCCTGGTCTGAATATGACCTGAGTCACCTTGTCCTGAATCACCATGCAGGCTTTAAACCGCCTACCCACAACACATTGCCCTCCTCTGCTCTCCTCCCTCCATCTGCTCATCCTCCTCCCCCTTGATCTCGCTCTCTCCTTCCTATGTCCTCCTCCACAACAGGTTTGATCAGCCTGTTGTCTTGCTCAGACAGCTGGGACAACTCTGTTCTGATCAAAAGATTCACAAACACCTTGATCTCTCTCTCTCTCTCTCTCTCTCTCTCTCTCTCTCTCTCTCTCTCTCTATTTCTCCTCTCTCTCTCTCGTTTAGGGGAATCAGTATCAGACAGCATGTGAAAATACGGCGGCAAGATAGAATGTTGAATATTTCATGGAAATATGGAATATTCATCGATATATGAAGATATGTATTCCCAAATCCTCTTCCACAGACAGTCGCATGATCTGGACTGAGAAAGCTCAGTTTTGGGAGGGAGAGAGATTTCCATATTTTTTCATATTTCCATATCATCAACTGGAACACATAAATGACTACAGCTTGTGAATCACTGTGATTGTTTCTTATTACTCTCTACCACCACCACCACCACCCCCCCCCCCCTCCCAATCAGTGTCACACACACACACACACACACACACACACACACACACACACACACACACACACACACACACACACACACACACACACACACACACACACACACAGTGCAGCCACTGTAGGATTATGAATCCATCTCTTTCAGCTGGAGCCGCAGCGAGCAGAAGCGAACCGCAGTCCTTCCACTCTGATAAAAACCTCCAACTCATCTATCTAGCGCCCAGACCTTCTCGGGCCAGGCCACAATAGTAGTGTGTTTCTGGATTTTGGTGCATCATTTGTTATAAAATAATAAGACACAAACTGTTATATAAAGCCTAAATAAATACAAATATTACGAATAAAAGTTTAGTGTAATGACGGCCAAATAGGAAATTGGGGTAACCGTCCTAACTAAAACCATATTAGCATCATTTTAACTCCTCCGTGGAGAGCGATAAGACCACAGAACCAGTTTCTCTAAAACACACACATGCACACACACATGCCTCCGGACAGAGATAGGGGGGAGAGTGATGGGGAGACCTGCCTGGGAAGGAAGAGTTGCCCATCGTCCGCTTCGACGCTCTCCTAGAAGGTCCGTTACCGGAACGCCGTTCCCGGTGTCTCCCGGTATCTCCCGCTCTCTACTCTTCCTTATCTTCCTCCTTCATGGTTTCATCACCTTCGAGCCGTAAGATTTTGCTACCGTGCGCCACTTTCGCTTTTATTCCTTCTCTACTTGTCCGCGTACGGACTTCTGAAGGTGCGGAGCAGTGTCAGCACGTGTGTGTGTGTGTGTGTGTGTGTGTGTGTGTGTGTGTGTGTGTGTGTGTGTGTGTGTGTGTGTGTGTGTGTGTGTGTGTGTGTGTGTGTGTGTGTGTTTGTGCGGTTCGGGGGTGCTCGGTGTGTGTGTGTGTGTGTGTGTGTGTGTGTGTGTGTGTATGTCTGTGTGAGTGTGTGTGTGTGTCTGTATGTATGTGTGCAGCACTACGTCTAATTGTCTGTCTGGTGTTGGGTCGGTGTGGATGGGGGGTTCTCCTTGGCGAGTCTTCTGATTGGACAATGAGCAAACTCATGTTTTATGCATATTGAAGCCCCGCCCAACTGGCCAATTTTAAAGAGCCCTCTGCCTTTGATGTGGCGAGCTGCAGCTCCCGATGAATTTGAGCATACGCATACACACGCACTAACACACGCATACTCGCACCTTAAAACACGTGTACACGCACACACAATCATACCGTTTCCACATTAATAAAATATTGTAAAATCTGAAAACGTAATCGCCTAATCGTTCTGCATGTGTGTGTGCGTGTGTGCGTGTGCGTGTGCGTGTGTGAATGCGTGAATGCGTGCATGAGTATTTGACATTTTGTCCATGACCAATCAAAGGCTGTGAGGAATCATTTGGCAGGAAAATCATCCTGTCCATTAGGTGTGTGTGCACTTGCAGGTAATCCTGGATGGGTGTGACTGTGCATGTGTGTGTTTGAGTGTTTGTGTGTGTGTGTGTGTGTGTGTGTGTGTGTGTGTGTGTGTGTGTGTGTGTGTGTGTGTGTGTGTTTGTGTGTGTGTGTGTGTGTGTGTGTCTGTGTGTGTGTCTGTGTGTGCGTGTGTGCTCGTACAAAATTCTAGTTTGGAACAAGCTGTAATGTAATCTTGAGTTGAAGGCCATGAATTAATGAGTGAGCCGGTGCGTGTGTATGTGTGTACGAGAGAGAGAGAGAGTGTGTGTGTGTGTGTGTGTGTGTGTGTGTGTGTGTGTGTGTGTGTGCACACGAGTGCTTTTTCGTTTTCAGGGTCAGGTGAGCTGTATATCAGCACAATGACGCTAGCACATAATACGGGAGTAGATTTAATATTTAGGTCCCTGCAGGTGTTGGGGTGTGTGTGTGTGTGTGTGTGTGTGTGTGTGTGTGTGTGTGTGTGTGTGTGTGTGTGTGTGTGTGTGTGTGTGTGTGTGTGTGTGTGTGTGTGTGTGTGTGAGTGAGTGTCTGTGTGTGTGTACGTGATTGAGTTTTGATGTGTTTATGTCAACTTGGAAAAAAAAACATGAAGTCTTTAAATGCGTAAATCAAAAGGGAGACATACCTCTGCAGCTCTCTGGAGGAAAATAAACATCTGTCGAAATTAAAGGTGTTATGCTAGAAGCCCCATGCTACTAGCTCCATGATATTATTTCCCGATGCTGTTAGACCCATTCCAGTAGTCCTGATACCATTAGCATGGTGCTTCCCACTAGCGAACCCAGGGTACTGCAGAACCTGCTAGGCTGACCTATCTATCATACCTCGGGCTGACGTCACACTTCCACTTGTCACGTCATTAATGGGTAATAATAGTGAGCTTTGATTGGCTCGTAATGTTTAATTAACATCCCACCTGAAATATGGGACCCTTCAAAGCATAGATGAAAGAGAAAGGATAAGGCCTAAATACGATTACAATATGCGCTATATAATATCATATTGTGATATAATATCTTAACATATATTTTGATGTTGAGGTATCATTAAATATTATGATGTGCTACAATAAAAGGTTTCCCTAGGCCACGGTTTCTGCTGTTGTACTACTTGACATCTGTTTTTAGTTGCTAGTTGTTTGTGATAAACACAGAGTTGAACACATGGCAGTAAGTCTACAGTATGGTACTTTATATCACTAGCAGCTTCTATGCTGGACCCCACGCACACAACACACACACCCCCAGACCCCCCCCCCACACACACACACACACACACACACACACACACACACCGTGATAGTGCCTGAGAGAGAAGAGGAAGGGAGAGATTAAGGATGAAAGGGGAAAGATAAGCAGACAGGCTGAGCGAGAAAGAGAGAGAGAGAGAGAGAGAGAGAGAGAGAGAGAGAGAGAGAGAGAGAGAGAGAGAGATGAACTCAAATGGATGGGCATGCCAGGGAGGCTGCCGACCCACAATGCAACGGCACATACATCACAGGGCGACAGATCTGCTGCACTATTCGGAGGAGAGGAGAGGAGAGGAGAGGGGGAGTGTGGGTTGGGTTTGAGTGGTGGTGGGGGGGGGGGGGGGGGGGGCAGGGCAGGAGGAGCTGTGGGGGGGGGGGAGTAGGAGTAGGGGGATGTTGGGAAAGGGGAGGAGGCCGAAAGTGGAGGATATGAGGGAGGGAGGTTGAGGAGCAGGAGTGGGAGGAGAGAATGGATCAGGAGGTGGGTAGACGGAGGGAGGAGGAGGAGGACGAGGAGGAGGACGAGGACGAGGAAGGGGTGGGGAGGAGGGGGAGTTGAGGAGGAGGTGTGGGGAGGAGGAGGAGAGGAGGCGAGGGATGGACGGAGGAGGGGAGAGAAGGTGGAGGAAGGAGGAGCTGGAGAGAGGAGGGAGATAGAGGAGATGGAGGGATGGGAGGGGAAAGGGGAGATGTAGAGGGGGGGTATGGGTGAGGGGGTGGGGTGGGGAATGTGTCAGGCAGGAAAAATCGAATAAAAAAATCCAGATCATATCCTTTAGACTTTAGTGTGTGTGCGTGTTAGGTTCAGTGTGTTCACGATTCAGTCCTGTGTGTTTGCGTGTCTCTGTGTTCTGGGTTCTCTATCATGGGAGGAAGTTAGGAAGTTGGTTTCAGAGGAAAGAAAGATGTCCCGGCCCTACTTTACCTGCCTGGGGGGTTGTTACCATGGCAACCCTGGATGCGCTGGGGAGGCTCGATTTAAGAGTTTTTTTCCCGGAGACACGGAGACACGGAGACGGAGACACACACACACACACACACACACACACACACACACACACACACACACACACACACACACACACACACACACACACACACACACACACACACACACACACACCGATAGAAGCAAATTGTAAACACGTAAATACATAAATGCTAAATATTTTATTTTGTGTCCTTTAAGCTTTGATGAGATAATCAGAACGATGTTAACATTTGAAATAATTTATTCAGCCAATATTGGAAGGTAAACATGAAACAAAACCCAAAATGTATTTAATAAACAATAATGTTAACCTTCATATTAACTTTAATGAAAATCTGCGACTAATGCCAACATCGTAGAACTAATGATAATGACCAATCCAATTAAAAAACATTAAGGATGCAGCATTCACATAGAATGTGCGAACAAAAGAACGACAGAACAACAGGCTGTTAGACTACACCAGTTAGCCACCAACAGAGACGTAAGTAATCAGACAGTTTTATTAAATATATAATTTAAAATACGCTACCGGCGAAATATTGCGCATCTCTCACAATGTCAAGAAACGGTTAAATTAAGTCAACAGCGACACCAGGTGGCCAACATTAACGTCTACGTTTTCGTCACAACGAAAATCCAGACGCTCTTATCTCGTGTAAAAAAGTGTTTGGGTTACTTCCTGTTCCAGGTTTCTGGTCGAAGAGGATCATATATACACACATTTATACATATCCCTGGAGATAGTGACAGTGATTCTGGTAAATATTGGGGTGGCAGTGGAGTGAGTGTGGAGCTGGATCTAGAGGGTGGGGGTTGGGTTGGAGATGGAGCTAAAGGTTGGAGGTTGAAATGGAGTTAAAGGTTAGAGGGTGGAGGTGTGATGGTGGTAGTATAGGTGGAGATTGAGTTTGGAACCAATGCTGGAGGTGGAGCTGGAGGGTGGAGGTGTGGTGGTGAAGGCAGAGATGGAGCTTGAGTTTGGAACCGATGGTGGAGGTGGTGTTACAGGCTGGAGGTGGTGCTGGAGGGTGGAGGTTAAGCTAGAGGGCGGGGTAGAGGTCAAAGTGCTACACCCACACAGGGGTGTTTGAGGCAGACGGGGAGGATTCCGCGGTTGATCTGGTGGAACTCCACCAGCTGCAGCAGGTCAGCAAACACCGTCACCCCGTCGTCCATGGAGTAGTACTGGCGGCCTCCTTCCTCACACTTTAGAGTTAAACATAGAGAAGTATATCAATATACATTAATTAACCTAATATAAGTACACTGTAGTACTGACACAGTACTCCATACATATAAATAAATATTATGTATAGATTATTAAATATAAATATATATAAATTACAGATATATATTTATTTACCCCCCACATTTACACACAAATATATAGAATGTATATAGAATATACCTTCATAAGGAATATACATCATTTCATAATAGAGCTGGGACTGACCGGTATGACCAAGTAGTGTTTCGTCTTGAGTTTGTGACACAGAGAGAGAACAAAGCAAAGGGCTTGCTGCTGACTATCCCGGATCAGGAACATACTAGAGAGAGACACACACACACACACACACACACACACACACACACACACAAACACGGAAACATACATATATTAATATAAACAAGAGGGTGTTGTTTCTAAGGCTAACCAGCTACAATGCTAGCAGGCCATGCTTAACATATACATAGAAAGCATTCCATTGGGGACATTTAGCTGAATTGACAAAACATGCGTTTTGGGGTTTCTGATTTGTGAATGTAAGTTCACATTTGGGACAGAGCCAATGTCCCAAAACTAGAAATACAGTTCGGAGAGTGTGGTGGATGGTGAAGACCGAGGGTTAGGGGGGAGGGGGGGGGTCTCACCCATCCACCAGACCCTGCTCCTCCACCAGCCTTTCGGCCTCCCTTCTGGAGACACCCCCATGGAACCATGGGTGACCCCTGTGGATGGCTGCACACACACACACACACACACACACACACACACACACACACACACACACACACACACACACACACACACACACACACACACACACACACACACACACACACACACACACACACACACACACACATCAATACACACTTTAATCATGTTAATGCCCGTTATTTTCAGTAGTTGCTGATGAAAACACTCACAAGAGGGCCGGGCCCCTTGGCTGGCTGAGGTCCCTTTGGTTCCTCCAGCCCCTCTGGCTCCGCCGGCCCCTGGAGCCCCAGAGTCTGGTCTGAGGCCTGGGGCCCGGCCGGCCAGGTTGCCCAGGAGGGCTTCTCTTCTCTGGGTCAGAGAAAGTTACAGGGGTAGACATTGTGTTACAGCCTGTCTGTGTTGAACCACTCTCGGTCGCTATCAATTTCCATTACATCTGCACGACAAAAACATGACAATTTATACGAAAAATATTTAATGTAAGCACAAAAAGCGTAAATGAAACACAAGAATGTAAATCATACTTTTTCTCTCCTGTCTGCCTGCCTGTCTCTGTCTCTCTCTCTCTCCATGCCTCAGTGTCTATATGTGTCGATGTCTCTCACCCTCCAGCTCTGCCCCTCCTCTCGCTCAACACTCTTGGCTTCGCTGGCGCTGATCACTCGCCCCGCGCTGCCCGAGAAATCCATGGCAACCAGGCTGGCGTCGGAGCCCCTCTGAAACACACACACCCACACACACACACGGAAACTATTAAATACTGTACATTTCGGTAAACTAGTTATAGTGTGTAACTAGCTATAGTGTGGATACTATGTATAGTGGTTTTGTACTGGGTATGCTGGGTAAAGTGTGTATAGTGGGTATAGTGGGAATATAATGGGAATGGTCGATCTAGAGGGCTTATACTGCGTATAGTGGGTATAGTGGGCTTATCTCAATACTCACTCAGAATACCTCAGTATAGTGGGCATATACTGGGCACTATACCAGTATAAAAACTGGTTATAGTTTGTATAGTGTGTTCACTGGGTATACTTGGTATACTGGGTATGGCGCGCACATACTCGGTATAATTTATAGATGAGGGCATATAGTGTGTAAGATGGGTTCTTACCAGTCTGGTTTCTGTCCGGTCGTTGGACCACTGAGCAGCTGACTTTGAGAACTGGAAGTTAGAATGAAGCTGTTTCCCATACTGAATCCCGCCATACACACGCACATACACACATAGACAGACACAGGCGCACACACAAACACAGAAAAGAGAGAACGTCGTCAGGTTTGACAGTGTGTGGAACCTAAGGTGTCGTAGGTTCAGGGGTCATGAGGTCACACCTTGAAGAGCCTGAAGGCGGAGGTCCAGCAGGTGCGAGCCTCTTCAGTCTCGGCACAGAGCAGCTTCAGACCACGAGTGTGCACAGGCTCTCTGGCAGGCTGGAGACACACAGACACACACACACACACACACACACACACACACACACACACGCGCGCGCGCGCGCACACACACACACACAGGCACGCACGCACGGACACAAACCCACACACACACAATTAACCACTCATATTAAGCTCTACATATTAAGGATCTATAGAAAAGACAGGTTCTACAGAAATTACGAGTGAGTGAGTGACTGCATGCATGCTTGTGTATGGTGTGTGCATTTGTGTGTGCGTGTGTGCGTGCGTGCGTGCGTGTACCTTGATACAAAAGGTGTAGTTGCTGGGCGCTCCGTACAGCCGACGACCGTTCACCACCTGGAAGACACTGAGCTGGCCCAGGTCTGCTACACACTGGAGGTGGCGAGGCTCCTAGACAGACACACACACACACACACACACACACACACACACACACACACACACACACACACACACACACACACACACACACACACACACACACACACACACACACACACACACACACACACACACACACACAAGGGTTAAAAACATGAGGCAGCCGTCAGCCATCCCTGGGAAGCTCTACACAGAGAGGTCAGCTGACCTTGGAGGATCCCTTGGTGGAGGAGTAGAGGCCGGAGCGACGCAGCAGGAAGTAGACCCTCTTCCAGGCGCGGCGGCTGGGCTCCTTCACCTGCAGGAAGCCCTGGATCTCCGGACACGAACCCGACCGCAGCAGGGTCTAGGAGGGAGAGGGGCATCGTCACTCAAAGGGGACATATTACACCACCAGGTGTGAGTGTGGTTAGCCTTACAAGCCGTTTTGAATATCTGCCCGATATGACATCACTAGGGGGCGTGTCCACCTAGCTCTGTGCTGCATAGATGAGCAAGGTTGACTTCAGTCCACTGGGTAGGCTGTTAGACTGAGCTATACAGCACCGATCTAGGTGGACACGCCCACTAGTGATGTCATATGGGGCGGATTTTCGAAACGGCTTGTAAGGCTAATCACACTCACACCTGGTGGTATAATATGTCTCCTTTAACACGCGAGGCAGGTTTCCTTACATGGATGGATGCTATAGGGCTATAAACTTTTTGTTGACGATAATCTGCCATATTTTGGCGGATTAACATAAAATAAAATAAAATCCCTATTAAATGTATATATATGTAATCTAGGCACATTGTTTTGTAGAATGTATGATGAATGCTATTGGTTAACAAAGTCGCAGCATGAATGCTATTGGATAGCATGGTCATAGGATGAATGCTATTGGTTAACAAGGTTGTACGATGAATTCTATGGGTTAACCATGTCGTAGGAAGAATCCTATTGGTTAACCAGGTCGTAGGATGAATGCTATTGGTTAACCAGGTCAAGGGATGAATGCCATTGGTTTACCCGGTGGAGTAAGGGTTTACCTCGATGAGTTCGGAGGACTTGATGCCGTGGGAGGCGTCTGCGCTGTCAGAGATCATGGCCTCTGGGAAGAAGAGCTGCAGACCATAGGACAATGGCGTGTAAACACGCTGTTTGTTAGCACGCTACAATGTTCTGCCAGGGGACGCCGTGGACTGACACAGTTCATCATGATTCATGTGTGGTTGGTGGAGTTTGTGTGTGTGGGCGTGGTTGAGGAAGTGGACACTTCCTTCCTATTGCATTGTTGCAAAATATCTTATTCAACTGGGTAGTTGGGTGGGGAATCTGTCCAAAGCCTTGGGGAAACACGACTAAATAGAAATGCATTCTAAATGGTACCTTTGTGGGATAATGGAATGCAGAACAGAGTAATGCACTGGGCGGACATGGTTCCCAAAGATTCTAGGAGGTTTCTCCGCACAACTTCTCACCAGTCTAACTGTAACCATCCTAGAACAGGATGTCCCTAAGCCTTACCTGCTTCCTAAGGGAATGCATCCAAAAATATGTACTATAAGACGTTCTGCTAAAGGACTAAATATTAGTATTACAAAGGATCATTCCAATAAATGCATGTATTTACACAGCACCGCAAGTCAATACAAGCAAAAACGTGCATTCCAACACAACAGCAGAGAAAGAGATTTAACACATAAACGCCTGGTCCTAGACCCGGGACCACAGAACAGGACGTGCCAGGACTCACAGCGGGGGTTCTGAAGAACTCGTACTTGGCGTAGTTCTTCCGAAACAGCAGCTTGGCGTCAGCCTTGATGGACCAGGAGGTCTGGACTTGCAGAACCATCTCATGGTCCTCCAGACATCGCTCTAGATGAGAGGGAGAGTGGCTCACTACAGACTCCATGGTACATTATCACACAGGATTCAAATTCTACATCAGGGGACTCTCTATTGATTAGGGTGTTCCACTCCCAGCCCAAACGTTGTGGGCTACACCAAGCCCCTACACTCGCTGCTCTGATTATGTCAAATATCAATTTTAATTATTTCTTCAAATAATTCTTCCAATTGTAAATTGGGTCACCAAATCTGCTTCCATGTATGCAGCCTAACCTCACTGCAAGTGGCTTTCATTTGCTTTCGCTAAATTACGAAATATATCTGAAATGTATGCAGTGTTAAGTCTCAACCTAGTCTCAAGTCTCACTCTCACTGCCCACTTCCCTATCAGTCTACAGTCAACAACTCATAAATATACTGTATATTAACAGATAGTCATAAAAGAGGATCAAAGAGGAAGATAAATCATTTTGACCGCAATACCACAAAAACAAAGAAATGTTTTCTAAAATCTTCAGGTTTTCAGAAACTCATTAGAACCGTTATTACTTGTCAGACGCACACACACACACACACACACACACACACACACACACACACACACACACACACACACACACACACACACACACACACACACACACACACACACACACACACACACACACACACACACACACACACACACACACACAAAGAGTGGGGTAATGGGGATGGCTTCCATTGTTACCAAGGCCACGTGAGGGGTGGAACTCGATGAGGGCCCAGCTCTCCTGGTCGCTGCAGTGAGCTGTCTGTACCAGCAGATGGCACACCTCCTTGGCTGTAGCCCCACGAGACACCCACAGAGACCGGCTGTAGCTGTCCTCCCCAAACACCCTGATCAGCTGCAATCATGAGATAGGTCATATTATGTGATATACATTCATGATAATACTCAGATTGTTCATGTTGCATATTTAAATTAACATTCATTATATCAACTTGATTAGAATAAAAAAAAATTCTGGTATGCTTTTTTATATCTATATACATAGATACATATCGTTAGAAAGATTTACTTAAAGGACTGAAGACTTATTTTTAACTATCAGAAGATTATTATTTTTCTATGCTTTTTTATATCTATATACATCGATACATATCTATACAAAGATTGGCCTATAAGACTGAAGACCATTATTTTGAACTACCTAATTGTTGTGTGATAACTTTTCATACTGCAGTTTCTTTAAACATAGTTAACCTGTATCACTTCCTACAGATTTGATTAGCAGTATGTCATACGTAGGTGAAAAAATATTGTCTTTTATGCCCAATCTAACTGTATTTTCTGACAGTCCTCTGATGAGGAAGTAACTAAGGGAGTAAACCAATGAAACCAATTTTCTCCTTGTCATCATAGAAACACACAGATGAGGTGATTGTTATCATGGAATCATAAGGACGGGATGCTTTGTGACTACATAAAAATGTACAGGAAGTACAACAGAGTCCAATGAAAAACTGCAACATATAATCGGCCAATAAACTGTAAAAACCGGTCCGTAAAGGTTTTAAATCAACAGCGTATCTTTCCACTGGAGAAACACTTTCATCCACACGCAAATGTGCTTTCTTCTGTTGATTATCTCTAACGAAACATGCAGTTCTTGGTTTCCGTTCCCCCCCGACAATTTCTGCTATAAAACAGGGCTGCTGGATCTGAGATTATTCAACCACAGGGGAAGAGACCGAGCTGGGACAATCAAGGATCGAACTTGAGGAGGAGAGCACATACAGTGAGTCCATTTGGTGAAATATTAGGGAACCAACAACAGCAGCCGGTAAACTCCATGTACAAATCCAGGAACTTCACTGTGAGGCCTCAGATCAACCCCTAGGCTGCCCTGTATGACAGCCTCACTAAACCACCCAGACAAGACCCGAATGCACTGAGCCCAACACCTCCCAGTCACACTCCGGTAGTGGATGGGAACACTGTGTTTCTAGGATACGGTTCCGCAGAATGACACGTGAACAGAACAATGAGCGGCCATCACTCATGTCCATGGTATGCCTTGATGGTTCAAGGCGTCCTCAACCGTCAACAACGCGTAGTGATGTGGCCGAGAATCCTCTCAACCAGCAACCAGACACAACAGGTAGACAGGGAAGACCGCCTGGGAGGGATTTTCCAGCCTACCGACTAACTGGTTCTAGATGTGAATCAGAAGCTACGGAGTCAGTCTGTCAACAGCAGCCTTTTGTACACTTGAAGACACAAACACAATGCCCTGAGGTGGGCCAGGTGTCAGACACGGTGTATGACATCAGAACTGATGGCAGCCAATCACCACTCAGGGAAAGAGACTGACCTGACCTGAAACCGGCACACTGGAGAAAGAAACCAATGTTGTAGCTACAGAGGGGGTGTTGAAAGTGTCAATCAGGAGGGGAAACTCCTCCTTTGGTGGGAGCCACAGCCATACACAAGCTGAGAGAGAACAGATGCTAGAAGTAAATACAGCATTCTGCTCTTCATAATCAGGCTGGACAGCTTCTGTAGACCTTCTACTGTGACGGAGAAATCCAACAAAAGCCATTCTATGATAATACCTGCAACACACAGATGGCTTCATACATGCCTTCTTTATCGCGCCGTATCGCCTCACCACATGTCCCATATTTAGCTGGCACAGTGCCGGATAACAAGACTTAAATGGACTCGCTTCATTTGTATGAGATTTTAATCAACTGTGTGCTTCAGGCATCAGACTGAAGAGTTCATCTCAGTGTATTTGTGGTCGAGTTTAATAAACTGTGTGCTTCGGGCTGCAGATTGAATCAATACCAGTCTCGTGTTGTGAGCCAAAATGAAGACAGCGTGAGTGCATGTGTGCGTACGTGTGTGTGCGTACATGTTGAGGTTTGATTGACATACACATGTACGCACATGTTTATGTCAATCAAACCTCAACATGTCGCGCTACTGCAGTCGAGTCAAGTACGCAATAATATTATATTAATAATGCTATTAACACGGTTACTCATAATTACATCAATGTGGTTATTCATAATTATATGGTGATTGATACAAATATAGATATAAATAATTATACAGTTACTATTATAAATACTGATACTTAATCCTGATATCAATATAAATTGTAAAAATATAAGATAAAAACTGTTAACAAATTAAAAAAAGGATATATTACAATAGTACTGATATTAATTACAATAGCACTGACATTTACCTCAATAATAATCACATTGAGGTAATTCTATTATTTTAAACCCATTCATGTCATGGAGTTTCCCTTGTTTGGCATTTTGTATTGCTGTTCTTCCCAAAGGCACTATGGAAGAAAAGTTTAATTTGATGTTATTGCTGCGTAATATTAACAGTGACATCCCGCTCAACAGAATATAAATAAACATACATGTTTGTCGCTTGCCGATGGTGGGACTGAGCCAATCACCACAGGGGATTGGGGGGGGCTACACAGCTCTGGGAAGGGATTGGGTATGGTGGGCAAGGAGGAGGACCACCGGCCCTCATCAGCTTTGACCCTGAAAATCAGTGACGGTATACATGATCAGTGTAGAGAGAGAGAGAGAGAGAGAGAGAGAGAGAGAGAGAGAGAGAGAGAGAGAGAGAGAGAGAGAGAGAGAGAGAGAGAGAGAGAGACACACACACACACACATTTCTACTTCTACTAATGTCCTGTACTTTCTTCGTATCTTAAGTCAGAGGGGAAGAAGAGATTAAAGCTAGAATGCATCATGGAGAAAATGAAACATAAGTTCCATATTGCATCAAATCATGATTGTGCGTGTCAAGGGATAAAAATGGAACAATATCACTGAGTCACTTCCTCTCTGATCAGCAAAATGAGTGTGTGTGTGTATGTGTGTGTGTGTGTGTGTGTGTGTGTGTGTGTGTGTGTGTGTGTGTGTGTGTGTGTGTGTGTGTGTGTGTGTGTGTGTGTGTGTGTGTGTGTGTGTGTGTGTGCTTCCCCACCTGGCAGGGCTGATGGTGATTGGCTGGGAGTGGGTCAGGTGGCGTGGCTCGAGGTGACGTAAGGCAGGGGGTTCATCGTCCAGGAGGTCAAGGGTCATGGTGGAGCCGGACAGGTAGCTGTCGTCTTCCCCCTCCATCAACTCCTCCCAGGGCCCGGCCACCGCCGTCATGTCGCCTAGCAACCACCCGTCATGGTTACAACTGTACGTCGCCTAGCAAAATGCTGCCATTTTTACAACCCCACCACATCGCCTAGAAACAGGTTGCTATGGTTACAACTCTTTAATATCACCTGGAAGGACACCATGCTTACTACTCCAGCATGTTGCCAAGCATAATACTGCCAAGATACCAACTCCAACATTTCACCTTGTAAGAAGGCGCCATTGGGTGTCCATTGTAACAAAGTACAAAGTAGAAATAAAATGTTCAATCAATATCCACACCCCATGCCACCCTATCAATCAAATAAAATCAATGTTACCAATTAACTTCAATTTCCGATCAAACTTTTTGTTCAGACCAAAGAAATAAACAGGAGGAAGGCCGGGGTTGTTTGACAAGTTAAGGTGTGTGACGTCACACTCCCATCGCCCCGTGTGGACACAACAACCAAAGAGAAATAGCAGCACACCTGAAAGACAACTTCTTAACAATTGAAAAGTCAATATGTGCCCCTTGGATGACTTCGTGAGAATAAGTAAGTGACAAAACGCCAAAACGTGTCCTTAAAATGACGACATATGGCACATCGCTTTAGGCGTGCCTGATCACAGCGTCAACGTCATTCCCAATGGTCATAATATCAAAGCTCTACCGGAATTAAGTTGCTTGATCAATGCCGGCAAATTGTTAAGTTATTGTACAAAACACTTTTTATTTATAGCACGTCTATTGTATCAGTGATTAATGAAAGAAATCCCCGAAACTTAACATCCCCTGTCCTCAACCTACGTCCTGGAGCTGGTACGGGCCAGGGGCCTCAAACCTTGCCCATGTTTTTACGGTCGAATACTACGCTTTCGTGGTCCGAGTCGTACTAGACGATGAAAACGTTGTGATCGGGAAGCTAGTTAGTTATACTCTATACAGGCCATAGTATCACCCGGCGAGTTGGCACGTATTTCCCTACACCTGTTCGCCTCGTACATGTTGGACAGAGCGGAGGTGAAAACGTACCTGTGGTTGTTTGGACCATCAACATTTCTCCAATGTTTGTAGCCACAGGACGAGTAGAATTCCTCTTAAGTGGATAGCTAGAGTTCGGTTTTATTGGAGGCTAAAAAAAACCTGCGGGGAGGAGCGTCGTGTGCAGCGGACAACTTTCGACAGGACAGGTGAAGGTGTGCAACGTGACGTATGCGGTTCGCCGTCTCATGTTTGGCAACAACAGCGTATGGAATAGCAGCTCTAGATATTCGGTAAGACAGTATGCTCAATTCTGAATGCATTCTATAATACAGGCTGATAATAGAATTAAGGTAATAAACATACGCTTTTTTCATTTTATCAGTTATATTGACTTACCGGAACACTAGCCTACTACCCGTGTGGCTGGTGTAGCCTTCACCAGTTGACACTAATTTCCAGATTACAGTCGGCGGATTTCTATAACGCTTTTATTAAGCGGTCTTTTATAAAGATAGAATACATCATGGACTACCAAAATCATAATAAAAGAGGCAACAACAATAAAAACATCGACAGCAGAATAGTAGGATCGAATCATGTTTATTAATGTATTGAGGAAAACCCCCATCGAAGCAGTTTGAGGAGGGGAGAGAGACTTACAGATTTACAATCTTTGACCAGAGGTTGCTGGGTGGGGCCCTGGGTGTCAGACAAGCAGTCTGCACCCCCGCTCCGCCCCTGGGGCAGGGGTGTCCTCCACAGCCAGGACCGGGACATGTTCTATTATCAGCAACCAGACAGCTGGCCCAGGGTTGCTTCCTTCATTAGTCTGAAGCGGTTAGCGTCTACAACCTTGGCGCTTCTTCACCAGCGAGCTCAACCGCTCAGGGGGCCTGCGTCACCCCACCAGGGACGTTAGAAACCGTGGGAAAGCGTTCCAGGACTCCTAACTTCATATGCAGGCCGTCTAACTGCTCTGAAGCATATCATTTAGCAGTCCCGTACAAATGGAAACACTCAAAAAGGAAAGGAAAAACAAAAACACGGGTAACATTTCAGAGAGGAACAACGTTTCAAGCTTTACATGGAAAATGCTGATAACTCAAGACGGTCGAACGCGCCATGCTTTTTTTGAAATGCCCAACACCGTGGAGGGATGAGCCAGCGCGCCCGGAACCACGTCACATACCAAGGGAGACCGTGTGGCTAATGATCTACTAGCAACCCACTGCTAGCTAGCCATTACAACGTTACAGTGTGCTAGCTAGGTATTGCGACGTTAGGGAACGCCGTGTAGTAAGGTACTCCAAACATAGGTGTAAGCCAGATAGGTAGTCCAACATTGGAATGTGCTAGCGAGCCATTTCAACGTTTGAGAATCTTATCTAGACATTTGAACATTGGCGTATAGGAGCTAGCTAGGTATTCCAACATTGGAGTACACTAGCTAGGAAGGCATTCAAATGTTAAGAGTACGCCAGGAAGGTATTCCAACTTTGGAGTATGTTGGTTAGCTAGCTAGCAGTTTTAACATTGGAGCATGCTAGTTAGCTAGGTATTCCAACATGGGGGCACGGTAGCTAGGTATTCTAACGTCAGGGTACCCTAGCTAGGGACCTCTGGTTTGAAGTAAGCTAGCTATGGATTGTTTGTCTGCCTTGTGCTTCATGGTTGAGCTGGGGGGAGGGATGGGGGGAGGGTTGTGACTAAGAACCGTTGCTTAACATACACTCTGATAGTAAAAGAAACTGCATGATTTTCAAATGACACAAGAACGGTCGAGGATCGGCTGTCTAGTTTTTTTTGCGTTTTTTTTATTTGCTTCAACCTGATACAGGTTATGATGCAATTTTTCCAGAACTTTGAGGGTTTCTAAACCAAGGCGGGTCAAATGAACATGCTAGCGTAGCGTCTAGACTGGGGCGACAGGTTAGCTTTGAGGTCAATAACACAGGAGGAGAGAGAGAGAGCACCCCCTCGCTCCTTCTATGCCTTCTGAAAACCATGCGTCCTGTGAGGGAGGGGAGGGGGAGGGGCTTGGGGAGGCCAGAGCACTGTTTTCACAGCGAGGTGTGTAGAAGGCACGCCTGGCTTTGTCCCAGTACCAGCCAACACACAAACACACACACCACACACACTGAATGAACACTCTCTCAGACTCCCAGGACAGGAGCAGCAGAGGGTATAGGCCCCAGGAGGAGGGGGGAATGACAGGAAGTGACACGTCGTTTAGGGGGACGGGGACGGGTGGGGGAATGACAGGAAGTGAGAGCCGTTTGGGGGGGGGGTGGGGAAAAGGGGGAGGACGTCAGGGAGTGGGGGGGGGGGGGGCTGATCCAGTGCTGCCACTGTGTTAAAACAGGAAATAAATCAACAGAAAAAACAAACAACAAACAAAGTCAGAGGTGGTGGAATGGATCATTTCTGGTTCTTGAGCTGAGTGGAGAGCCAGTCCAGGCCCTCGTACAGGCCGTCCCCGCTGGTTGCGCAGGTGGCCTGGATGTACCAGTTGCGCTGGCGCAGAGAGTGCAGCCCCAGCTTGTCGGTGATCTCTGCAGCGTTCATGGCATTGGGGAGATCCTGGAGACACACCACGGTCATGATCATTTCACACGTCAATGCTCTGCTCACCAGGACTAGGGATGCTAAGGACGTCTGAGGGCCTAACCTGCATGTTAGTGGGGCTAATCTGTAAATGTATCTTCTCACCTATACTGGTGGTTCTACCGCCACCCCTTACAAGTACGTTAAGGCCTCGCCTGTAGGCTTACAAGATCTCACCCCCTTAGATTAATAATTGATTCTAAAACGCTTCATGTTAAAGATAAAATAGCAAATGCAATCACAAGTTAGAATCAAAAGTGTCAATGGTACGTTAAGGAGGACTGACTTGTACGGTAAGAGGGGGGAGGGCCTTATCTGCATGTTAAGAACCCACCTGAAGCTAGAGGCCTCACCTGGACATGAATTGTGCCCTCACCTGTACACTAAGTCCTCACCTGTTTGTTAGCGAAGATCAGCAGCACGGCGTCCCGCAGCTCGTCCTCTGCAAGCATTCTAGCGAGCTCTTCTCTCGCCTCGTTCACCCTCTCCCTGTCGTTGCTGTCCACCACAAAGATAAGCCCTGTGCACACACAGTTAGGGTTACAAGCAGTTCATGTTTAACACATGATTACGGTTACACATTGTTAATGCTACACACACACGCGTGCATATTTGGACTCCAGTGGATCTTAAACTACAAGCCAGCAGCCAGGGTACTCTTTGGAAGGGAAAATCTTCCATAATAGACGACTACAGGGTAGAGAACAAACTGTATTTAAAATGTATTAACATTTTGATCATCTTGAGGCATGTCCTCTTGTTGAATTAATTTTGATAAATAAAAAAAGGTATCGGTATGCTGACCAGACAATATACTTCTTTTAATATAAAGCTAATGAAAAGCTAACATAGATAATGGCTGACAGGACTAATAGCCGATGAGAGTAGTATTTCCTCGTAGGACAGAACACACCTGTGTTTGAACTAGCAGTGGGCAGGGCTAAACAACCAGGAATTCAAACAGGAAGTGACCAACAGTGTCATAATATGACTGAATCTTTAGCCACTAGTTCAGGCCCACAATAAAAACATGAATCAGCTATTGATAATAAATTGTATTTTGGTAATTGACTAGTAAAATTAAGGGTTATTTACTCTATGGCCTCCTCAGCTATCATGTAGTTCAAGCCAGAAGACTGCAACACAATGAACTGCACCCTGCATTGTCTACGCCATTCATTATCTATTCCAATGTTTTGTGTACGATGCCGTTTAGGTGTACAAGGGCAGGCTATATATGGCAACAATTGTTTGGCAACATTTTTGTAATGATACTAATGCTAGTTTATGGCTTTTATGATGCTACGTCGAGGTGACATGACTGCTGCTAATACTAGCTGATATATGATGACTATTGGTGCTAATGATAGCTGATATGGGCTTTCTAATGGTCGAGCTATCTCATATAGCTCGACCATTATCGTTGTCAACGAAAGCTGACCATGGCTGATTTGATGGCAAAAAAAAAGAAGGTAAATCAACGACCATTTGCAAACATTGCGCAACCTGCATTAACATTCAAATAAAATGGGGGTATAAAACTATAAATAAAAAAGGTACCAAATGCTACTCGCGACATCCATGTTAGGACATGGAAAGGCAACAGAGCATTTGAAGGCATATCCTCCTTTATAATAAAAAAGGACAAAAGAACAGGTGTATTACCATGGATGGCCAAGTGTTTCTCACCTTGAGTGTTCTGGAAGTAGTGGCGCCACAGGGGCCGGATCTTATCCTGCCCGCCGACATCCCACACAGTGAAACTGATGTTCTTGTATTCTACCGTCTCAACGTTGAAGCCTGGATACATACACGGGAGAATAAGCACACTCCAAACCATCCTTCCTACTGAAATCCCAATAATATACCAATCACTAAATGCACCTTCATGTTTCAAAAGCGATGCCAAGCTACTTGGCAGGAACTAGTGCCATTTTCTACCCAACGCTGCATTATAACCCTCTGCAGTGGGTCCCAGGTTGAACTCATCGAAAGCATGACTAGCAAGTAAACATGATTTATTTATTTGATGTGGTCCCAGAAAAAGGAAAATATGGAGATGGTGCACATTCGTGTCTTCATCTCACCCAGTGGGTATGATTTTCTTAGACATCCAGGGGAGTTTAAAGATATCGGGGATTTTATTCTTTGTTTTACCACAAATTATAAAACTACCCCGTTGGGTGAGCTAAGGACATGTATAACGATAATCAGTACATCTTCTATGACCTGTTGTGACCATGGAAATCAGGCAACCCAAAATAGTACCTACTGCTAACATGCAATGGGATGAACGTGAGAAATAATACAGTGCATGAAAGGGTTAGATAACTATATCGTTATATACTACGTCGTTATATACTACCAAGTGAGTGGATATACCAAAAGGCCCTTACCGATGGTGGGGATGGTTGTGACGATTTCGCCGAGTTTGAGCTTGTACAGGATGGTGGTTTTTCCAGCAGCATCGAGCCCGACCATAAGAATCCGCATCTCACGCTTGCCGAACAGGCCATTGAATAATTTTCCGATTGCACTCCCCATGGTGACAGACCTGGCGAGAGAAGTAGGCGAAAAAAAAAGACTGTATAAGAGACGCGACAGCAAACCGAAACAACTACGTCGTCCAGTTACGTCCGTCGACGTACTAGCACAAAATAACGCACGCAGTCACTTATAAACGTCAATTACGGACAAAAACTAGGGCCTAATGGACCATCAGGCCGTGTGTCTCAGGTGTCCGTAGGGGTGTTTCCGTGTAGCTGTCACTCGACCCTTGCTAGCTTGCTAACCAGACGCCGACTTTTAAAGGCCGACGGAGAAAAAGATGGCTAACGTTAGCACCTGGCGCAATCCGACGCCACACCATTAATGGTCAACCCGACCTGGCGATGGGTACATGTACACGTAGGGGAAAACCTGGAGCAGCCTTTTTTTTTTAAGTAATCAACCTTAGCTCATGTTTAGCCAGCTTAGAGGAGCTTAGTGTTGGTTAGGGCGGATGCTCATTTAGCGTCAGTAGCCTTCCACCGTAGCTTGAGGCTACTAGCCGAAACACCGGCAACCAATCCGCACCGACGAACGAAAGAGCGAAAAATAATGTTTTTCGTATATGACGTCACACGAAGCCGTCAAAGATAGTGTCGGTAGCATATAATCCTTTCATTCGGTTATCGCCCACACATCTGTTTATCAAGTAAGCCGTCAGTTAGCCACCTAGCATCGTTAGCTCTGCGGGCTAGCGGCTAAGGTACGGTTGGCCGAATGCCGCGTCAGTGTAAAAATATAAGGGGAAACGGTGACGTCATTTCGATAACAGCCACGATACGTGAAATAAACGCACGGCGATGTGTTCTCACCCTCTGCTAAATCTACGTATATCGGTGGTTCCTCGACGATAAGTCCGTGTCGTTTTGAACGGGAGGATCGGTTTACCTTTCAGAAAGACAGCTTCTGGATCTTTCTCTTCGTTCACCAGTTAGCTCAAAATGGCGTTTGGCGCAACCTACGGACACTACACCGGCGTATCGCACTTCCCACTATGAACAGTCCTGCCCAATCATGTCAAGCATCGTAGAAAAAAGAAACGCCTCTTTTTCCCGTGTGGCCTATCACTGGGGTTGACTGCAGGTTGTCCACGATGTCGATGAATAAGTGAAGTCCTACATCTCAGTTAGGAAGTTTCAGGTTTCAGTTGGCTTGTAAAACAAGATTATTTGTTTTAGTTATAATTTCAGTAGGCCCCTCTATTCATTTTATATTTCTACTATAAAGGGGTTAGGATGTCACGCCCAATCACAGGTCTAGCGCCACCCGATTGGCCTGCCCCAATGGGTAGGGTCCTCCTCCAGCATCTCAACGACAGTGATACTGGAAATCGAGGCCAGAGTGGCGGTTGTGGCTATGCAGATCAGCCCACTAAAGAGACAAGAATACCTCTTTGGTCATTCGGGTTCTTCGTTGCTGTTGTAATCGTAAACCACATCTACGAACAGATAAAGCACTCCACAACACAAATTATTTTTGTGTGTTACTCTTGATACTTAATAGTATTTGGCTGCAAATTTGGGAATTCGATTTAAATGATCAAATAAAAAAAATCAATCAATAACGTTTTACCTCTTATCTTTAATATTGCATAAAGAAACACTGGCCTTCATGTGATGAACAACAGGAAGTTAAAAGTATTTTAATGCTTTTATCCCCAACAAACACATTTTAAGACTTGCTTAGGTCTATATGTTGACAACATTATAATGCTCATAATGATAATTACCTGGACATTCCAGGACATGGTATTTTATTATAAAATCCATGCACACAGGCGATTTCTAAAAGTACAAAATATCTGCAAATTTAATTTTACAATGTAATCAACTATGTACAATTCAACACTCTAATTTTGAGCTACTTGACATATGGGCAGGAACGGTTCGGGAATTTATGACTCCCTGAGCATAATTAACCAAACTAGGCTCACGAGACCATAAAGTTATTCAAGTTTGCATATCGCAAACTAGATCAATATCATCAATATCAGCATGGCCTTAGCTTGCCAGCAATTGATCTCTGCATAGGGGCGAATGCTTCTATTTTGTCTGAAATGCTCTTGCTCTCATCGCCCTTGCCGAATACCACTTAAAGTAAACCAAAAACATCTTCACCGCGTAGAATAGCCTTCTGTGCAACCGTATGTTTGTCATTTAACATCGTTATTCAGTCTATATCAAATAAAACGTTGTTCATTGCTCTATTATTTGGGGTATTTCTGGGAGAGGCTTTCAACAAGCTTGTGGCCAGAGAATGTGAACTTGCAAGATCAGGCCGGTCTCGCGAGTCTACCCCCAACATATACAATACAAACATCATAGTCAGTCACATACAAAACAAGATAGCAAGTACCAAACACCGCTCATTCAGATACTTCGGTTTACTTAACGATCCCCTTGTGGCACTTTAGTCAGCTTGTTTTTATGAATCTTTCTTAATGTTTAAAGGCGGGCACTACAGTGCTGTAGCGATCTAGCACCAATGTGTAGCACCCTGGTTTCAAAAATGGTCAGACAGGAATATGCACAATTGTCCGTTCATCATAATGGTCGCCTGGGTCACGGCCAGGAGCAGCTCTATGGACGGACGGGCACTGCATATGGGTCAGGTGTTGGAAGTTGTTAAAGTGCGCCTCGAAGGTCCAGCTTCCCATCATTGATCCTCCAATACCAGCGAGGACATCGGTCGGGCGCCGGCACACAGCGCAGCCACAACCCTGACTCCTGCACTTCCTGTTGGAAGGACACCAACTTCCTGTCCAGCGTCTCCAGGGTAAAGGCCTTCACTGAGATCTGATTGTAGGACATAGTGTTAATATCAACCCCAGCGCAACACAGTTTCATGCGTTGTGAATTTGACTCAAGGTGCTCGCGTGTTTGCATTCATGAATTAAAAATGCAGGTATAAATGAATAATGATGAATTAACGATTAGGTACATAAACAATACTGGAATGATCATGATCACTTTGACCTCTGACCTGGTCACTGATCCCTATGGCAACATGGCCCACGTTGACCCGCCGGCGTTCCCGGATCCTCAGGCATGCTCCGTGAACGTCCTCGATCCAGATGTCGACACCTGGAGAGATAGAGCACTTAGCCATGATGGTAGCCCTGTGTTAGCTACCCCTGGGTTGCTAGCCCTTAATGGCTAACCTTGTGTAAGCTAGCCCTGTGTTGCTGTCTTTGTGTGGCCAGCTCTGTTTAAGCAGGACCTGTGTTGCTATCTCTGTATTAGCCAGTCCTGTGTTGTGAGCTTTGTATTAGCTAGTTCCTACATGCACCAGTGCAACCATCATTAACATACTGAATAATATTTGTGTGTGTGTGTGTGTGTGTGTGTGTGTGTGTGTGTGTGTGTGTGTGTGTGTGTGTGTGTGTGTGTGTGTGTGTGTGTGTGTGTGTGTGTGTGTGTGTGTGTGTGTGTGTGTGTGTGTGTGTGTGTGTGTGTGTGTGTGTGTACCTTCAAAGCAGTGACTGGACGGCTGATTGGCTGACAGCATCCATTCCATATGTCCATCGTTCTGGCTGTTGTAGGAGGAGAACACTCCGGAGCTCAGATCATCAGACCAGCGGTCCGAGTCCTGCCAAGCAGAACCAGTTTAATGTTGGTACCATCTTTTGCATTAAGTTCTACCACCCAGCCAATGGTTAGAACCAAGAAGGTTCTTTGTATCATCTTATTTTTGTGCAATGTCTAGGTGCTCTGTTTCTATGTTTCGTCATGTTTTTTGTGCAATATCTATATGGCTGCAAGGCTCCCTTGAAAAGTGGCTAAAGGCCTCAATGGTACTCACCTGTAAAAATGTCGGTTAAAAAAAAAGATGGCCACTATAGGTGATAAGGCCCATTTCAAAAATTACATTAGTGTTTGCTTCCATGAATACCTGGTCGGACATCTGTGACGAGTCGGTGCAGCTCAGACAGGATGGAGGATAGTCCCGAGGTTCTGGCGAGAGGTTGACCACTGGGTTGTCTGGAGCAACATCTAGTCGGCACAAAATAGAACATCACTAGAACTAGATCTAGTAACCATAAAAACATTTACTCACCACTAGAACATATGGTCAACAGTATAATATCTGGTCAACAAAAGATATAAACTAGAAAATTATCTAGAGATATATAATCTAGTGAACGAGAGATAGAACATCTTTTGTAATTTAGGGGAGGAGCTATCTTGCCGTTCAGGCTTTCATTGTCTCCACTCGCAACCAACTGATTCGGTTGACCCAAAGTCAACACATCTTATCCTACGTTTTTAAAACTTTTGGCATTTAATTCAAACTTTTGACCAGGATCAATCCATAGCATTAGCTCACAAACTACATCACGTTTTCCTTTCATATACCATCGATATTAATCTATATTTTTCTTATTATTATGCTTCCAAAGCAGGAAAGGCATTATCCTCAACATTAAATCCTTTATACTGTTTGTCCCACTAACTGAGTGAAGATGTTCGTCAACGTGTGCGCATGTATGTATAACGTCTGTCTCACCTTCTCTGAGGTGTGTGAGCTCCGGTTCAGATCCCCACGATGCTCGGGTCCTCTGCACACCGCTCCTCAACAGCGGGAAGTGTTCCCTCAACGCACAGAACATTCCTGGAGAAGAGGAAGACTCCCACTCCTCCTCCTCTTCCTCCTCCTCCTCCTCCTCCCAGTCTCCCTCATAATTCCTGTCTCTCTGAGTCAGCACTCCCCTCCTCTCCCAAAACTCCTCCTCTCCCATGTAGATGTCCACCTCAGGGTCACAGTCCGACCCCCACCCAAGGACCCGGAGGGATCTAGGGTGGGGGTCCCGATCCTCCTCCTGATCCTCATCAGAATCCAGTCCCGACACAGCCTGAGATAAAATACACTTTATTAAACCCTCGAAGGGAAGCTGGAGCCCACAGCATGCATGAATGACACATGGGCAACAAGAATGACAGGAGACAGGCAAACACATACGTAATGAGTAACAATATTATTATTATCTTCACTACCTCCTCGTATTCACTGCTGTCCTGCTGTATCGCCGCAACCCTCCAGGGGCTGATCCAACACATGGGGGCCTGGGGGGGCGGGGCCTCCGTGGGGAGAGGGCCGGATCCGGGGAGAGATGAGGGATTTAGGCCCCCCACTGTGGATCCAAAGGGTTCCCCGTTAAGAGATGGATCTGCTAAACCCTTGGTAGGACTAAACCTGCCTAGAGGAAGGGCTTTACGTAATAGCCATGTCATATTCAGTATATACACTAGAACACACACACACACACACACCCTTGCACGCACACACACACACACACACACACACACACCCTTGCACGCACACACACACACACACACACACACACACACACACACACACACACACACACACACACACACACACACACACACACACACACACACACACACACAAACTAGCTCATGCAAGTGTCCCTGTAAGCGTGCAAAAGTGAAGCAGTTAAGTCTAGCCTAAGGGTTAAATTTGTTTGACTCCAAGTCGAAGGGTGCTCCTCAATTCCTCAATGTCCTCAGTCTACCCTTAGGCATTCTAGAGCAAGATGAACCCTAAGCCCGACACACTACTTTAACCTTGTCCATTTGGAGAAACCTACCAGAATATGCTAGATTCTGAATGTGTCAGAGCGAGAAAAATGTCAGGCTTCCCTCCAAAGCCACTCCTCCAAAACATGTGACTAGCTTGCGAGCTATAGAAAGCTGATTGCACATGACCCGTGAGTGCAAGAGCACAGTGTGGGCAGGTACCTGTGTAGGTAGGTAGGTAGACAAGTAGGCCATACCATCATTTCATTCGGGCCGAACAAATTTATTGGATGGTCTTATTCCAGGCCTGCTTCAGCCACAGATATTTTAGTGATCAGGTATTTAATTTACTAATATATATATTGATTGCTGTTAGGATGTTGGGAGAATTTAAACAAATAAGACTTCTAAAATATGTGGCCTTCCCCAGCTATAAAGGTGACATATTATACCACCAGGTGTGAGTACGTCCACATAGATGTATGACGGATAGATGAGCAACGCTTTTTACAGTCAACTGGGTAGGCTGGTAGACTGATCTATTCAGCACACATCTAGGTGGACACGCCCACTTGTGATGTCAGAAGAGGCTGTTTTTCAAAACGGCTTGTAGCGGCTATTCACACTCACACCTTGTGGTATAGTATGTCACCTTTAATGACATGCAAAGTCACTGAATGACCAACTAATGAAAAGTGACCGCAGAGCCAGCGGCGCCTCTGACCTGCTCGGAGGGCCTTGGTGGTCTTCCTCCTCAGCTCGCGGGCCGACGCCCGGCGCCCGGGATCCTTCCGGAGCCCCGCCCTCAGCAGCCGGGCGGTGAAGTGGTTACAGCGGGACGGGACCTCCCACAGGGGCGGGGGCTCGCTGGAGATCTGACATCACAACAGACAACACGACATCACCACCAACTCTGTGACGTCTCATCAGAAGATCGCATGAACGAAACACGCGTGACAAACGCATCTTGAACATCGCAAACATCACATCCTAAACCCATCTTAAAGATCACAACAAACATGTCAATGGTCACAAACATCAACCACCTGTCAAAAATACATTTTGTTTGGTCGGTGAAGGACACACATACAGACCACAGTCGTCCTATCAGGAGTGAGGGGCGTGGCTCACCTTCAGACAAAGGGGCGGGGCGTAGTAGCGGACCCAGGGCGGGCATCCGTTGAGCATGTGCAGTAGCATGCAGCAGCTGCTCCACACGTCCGCCTTGCAGCATCGCTGGTCCCCTCCGGCCACCTCAGGGGCCATGTGGGTCTCGGTCCCCGGGAAGGCGGGCCCTGGGGCCACAAACATAACCCAACACACCATCATCATCATCATCATCATCATCATCATCATCATCATCCTGAGCTTTGGATTTCATTCATTTATTACCTGAGTTTCATACAATGTGTGATTCCTACTAGGTTATCCAATAAGATCATTTACCAGCCTATTCTTCTGTATTTTACTATACTGTAACATTTTACTCTGCTGTACTATTATACACTACAATAATAGTATCAAATATTTTATTTTATTTTAGACTTACCGACGGTTTTTGTGTGTGCTTTATTTATAACATGCATGTCCTCTGTTTTCCAGTGTTAAGTCAAGCTTCTGGTCTGGTTCTAGTTTGGTTCTAGTAGTTAGTTCTGGTTTTGTGCGATTCTGGTTTGGTTCTGGTTTGGTCTGCTCACCCCGGTAGGTCCTGGTGCTCTTCCCGTTCTGATCGCACCTCTCTGACAGACCGAAATCACACAGGAAGGTGTTCCTGCCGTCCGCTGACAACAGCACGTTGTCCGCTGGAACGAAACCGGGACACACAGACGCATTCATTTCAGAGGACTGGTTCATTTCTTACAGAAGGTGATAGTTCCGGTGTGTTGACACTAGAGGGAGGTGTGGACAGCATTTTCTCCACGGTGCTTTCTGACCGTTACATGCATCAGTCCTCACAATGCATACGAATGGAGAATGTGTCTTCATAATAACGATAGTTATATTATTATAACTCTAGTTCTATGATTGTAGGCGTAGCCGCCTAGGCTTCGCCTTATGGGCTTGTCCCGGGTGCGTGTACGGGACAAGCCCATAAGGTGAAGCCTGGAGGGCGTAGCCTACAGGAGATAGAACCTGCCGGCACCTCTGAGCAAGTTGTCCTATCTGTCTGACATCAACAGGTGATACAGTGAAAATAAACGATGAGAAATGCCAGTAAACCCAGTGCGTAGTTCATGGAGGTCTGACGGCAGACCTTTGATATCGAGGTGTAGGATGAGGCGCCGGTGCAGGTGCTCCAGAGCCCAGAGCACCTGCCGCAGGTAGTGGAGGGCCAGGTCTTCAGGGAGCTTCACCCGCTCCTTCAACACCTGGGCCAGACACCCTGCAGGTAAGAGACCAAGGGGGAACCAGACGTCAAAGGGACCCTGTATCACCTCAAGGCGTGAGATGTGCGTACGTCCTCACAAGCCATCACAAATGGGACTGTACACCCCCCCCTGATGACAGATAAGATCAAGGAACCAGGCTGGTGTCTGGGTATATATCAAGTGGACTGTGCCAACTGTTTGGCTGGGTTTTGAGTGATCCAATTGGATCATAGGTGGACACTCCCACTTGTGATGTCAGGAATGGCGTGGATTCTGAAATGGCTTGTATTGTAGTGCTTAGGCGTTAGGACACTCTGACACTGTAAGGCTGGACACCATCAGCCAGCTTGGCGACCATCAAGCTGAGAGTGGCCGGTTCCAAGCTCCTACAGCTATAAATATAGCTTGTTGATGTTTTTAATTCAAATAAAGGTAGATATTGGATTAGGAGGGTTCACCTGGCTTCAGATCCATGAAGAGGACCACGTTGGGGCCCTCACTGACCGCCCCCAGGAGCCGGACCACGTGAGGTGAGTCCAGAGCGCTCCACGTGCTCAACTCCTCACTGCTGAAGTGCCTCTGGGCAACCTGAGCACAACCACTAGCCATTATAACACACACATACACACACATATATACATAGTATAGTTCCATCCATCTTCCGATGCCTCACCCTCTTGGCTGCACACTGGAAGCCAGTCCTCCGGTCCTGGATGCAGACCACGTCCCCATAGGAACCGTTCTGGATGTGGCGGAGGGAGTCGTACTCCAGACCCTCCCGGTACATCCAGCCGGCGGGCTGCAGCAGCTGGATGTCACATGATTAACAAGACAGGGCAACACTGTTAATCATGTGGGGAAGGTTCAGATGTTACAACAGAAATAGAAAAGTGTAAATGAGTGCAAATCACCGCCGAATAACTCTAAATACATAAATACTCTGTGAACAGAATACAGGCCTACGGCTGGCTTAAGGGGTTTGGAGAGGAATAGAATAAAATAATGCAACAAAATGAACAATTTGTTTTTTTCATGTCTATAAATGAGCTGTATAAATGAGCTGCCTGGTTGTATTTTTGGAATAAATTACACATAATATACAGCAGCCATTCAGGCTTTTCCCTCTTTGCAGATCTACTGCAGTTGCCCGTTGACATTCTTAACAGGGCTGACGGGCGTGAAAGAGGATGTTTGTCTTACGTCGTGAAGCAGAATCCCCTCGTTGGCCTGTTCGTCTGCGTCAGTGCACTCATGCATAGGCTGCTGTTTCTCCCGCTCTTTGAAGAACGGCCAGATGAAGCGGCTCTCCGCCCGGGTCACCTTCCCTCGCAGCTCGGCCAGCAGTCCCTCGCCGACTCCCCCTCCCACCTCCGCTGCACACGTGCACTGAGACCCCACGGCGACGCTGGCGCACATGCAGCCGGCGTTGCCACTCCCCCCTGGGTTCTCCGAGCGGTCGGAACAGTCCGGCACAGAGCCGCCGCCGCTCGAGTCGGAGCCCCGGCTCCAGCTCGACGAGGTGAACTCTGCTTCCGGCTCGTCGCTGGACCACGAGGCCCAGCTGGCAGATTCTCCGCTGGCCGTAGGAGCGCAGGCGGATTCAGAACCTCCACCACCTCCACCTCCGCCGCCACCTCTGGGTCCCAGGGCAGAGTCAGGGTCCACAGAGTTGTTCTGTCCTCCTGTGTGTTCAGCGTCCTCCTCCTCCTCCTCCTCCAACGTCAAACGCTTCAGTCGGACCGCGGCGCGGTAACCGTCGTCCCCGGACGTCGCAGCGTCGTCTCCATGGCAACGATGATGGGCGGCGGCGGCGGCGACGACGACCCGGTCGGTGAACTGGGGAGGAGGGGGGATGATGCCGCAGGGGAGCGACGGGGTCCACGTCGGGTCGGCGGCGGGGCTGGCTGTGCCGTGGCCGGGTCGCGGACGGAGCCAGTCGATCTCTTGCACCCAGAGTCCCTGGATGATGGGGGGCTCTTGATGGTTCTCCACCAGGCTGCGTCGGCGCCAGGGTTTCCTGCGTGGTTTCCGGCAGGGGTGGCGCTGGTGGGCTGGGGGGCAGGCCTCGCCGTCCGACTCGCTCAGGGGGGCATGTTTCCTGACCGGTACGGGCCTAAAGAGGAGAAGATGGAGTCAGTGCTTCAGGGTTTTGATAAAGCACACTTCAAACAAAAGGCCTGTGACAGTGCTTAACACAGGCAGGAAAAGACTAAAAGACACAAGTCAGAAAGACAAATGTCAAAAAGTATCAGTACATATAAAAGTTCAGACAAAGATAGGTTGCAAACAGAAAGGTTTGAAGATCGCACGGAAACGAAAGACTATAAACTCAAACTCAAGCAGTTGAGCGGTTCATACCAAAGAATGGTTTCAAAGGTCTTTATCTCATTGTCACTAACAGTAAAACATCTTCTGGTGTGTCAAGGGATATCAATATTTCATAAAGGTCGATCCTCTGGTGAACCTGACGCATCCTCAGTTCCTTTACACATCTAAGGAGCTCTCTGTGTGTGTGAATGGCAGACGATTGTGATCCCAGTACCTTTGTTCGCTGAGCACCAGAGCTCTGGGGAACATTGGTTCTGTGCTGCTGGGGCTGAACTCCTGCAACCCCTCTCCTGTAACACAGAGTAGCCATCGAGAGTCTCAATGTTGTTGCTTCAATATGACTTTCGTGTCAAAAGTCACAAATCGCATTGAGGTGTGTGACCGAGGTCAGAGTCTCCATAAGTACACTCCGTTAACTCCAATCTAATCCACAATACATTGATGGGCTGCTTATATTCGTGCGCTGACTGAAGACGTCAGCAAGGCCCTGCATCTCACCCTCGGCCTGTGCCACGATGGAGACGTAGGGGTTCTTCTGGAGGGCTCCAGGCCACTCCGAGGTCATGTCCTGGGCGGTTCCTCGCTCCAGAGCGCGGCTCAGCTGTGGTCGGATGGCTCGGGCCAACAAAGAGCCTTCCTCCTCATTGGGGCCCTCCCCTTCCTCACCCGCCGGTCCTTCCTGCTTCTCCAGGAACGTTCTCCCAGACCCCCGCTCCACCACCAAGAAGGGGCTGTAGGAGTTGAAGAGCCTGGGGATGGCCATCCTTCTCCAGTCCTGGGTCTCCTCCTCCTCCTCCTCCTCCTCCTCCTCCTCGTCTTCAAGACCTCCTCAGAGCGGGATCTTCTCCTCTTCCTCTGCCAGACCTCCTCAGACGTCCTCAGACCTGGATCGTCTTCGTCTTCTTCTTCCACTAGACTAGGCTAGATATTGATACTCCTTCCACCTCCTGGAAGACATGGAGAACAGCCAAGGGTAACTGTAATTATATAATCTCTTATCCATCGAGCTCTTCATCTGTCCAAATATCCAGCATTCTGACCATCTGTCCATCTATCTGAATGTTCCATATATCTCTCTATCTATGTGTCCAATAATCCATCCATGCTTCAGTCCATCTATGCATCTATCTACTACCTGTCTACTCTATTGCCTTTAATCCAGTATAACCTTTCTTTTACCTCATCTTTATCTCATCTTTTAGTTTTGTGATCCTGATTGCAGATTGATTCATTGCATTGTGGCAACTTCTAGCCAACATTATCATTGTTATCACTGTCATTATTATTATTATTACTATTGATACTGTTATTATCGTTGTTTCAAATGCATGATTGTTACTTGTTTGAATGTTTGTTTTTTGTTTTATCTTTGTTTTGTTTTATCTTTATTTATTTTCCATTTTTAGCACTTCGTTCAACTGTTGCTGTTTTTTAAATGTGCTTTACAAATAAATGTACATTTACATTTTACACCTATCGTCCATCCATCTGTTAATCTATTAACCTGTCCACAAATCCTTGTCTGTTCGTCAGTCCATCAATCTATCCGTTTGTCCATCCATCTGTCTGCCCGTCAAAACTTTTCTTTACCAAGTCAGGAGTAGAATCTTTCTGAACTGATTGGGCATAAGGGAAGCTGGGTTAACCCAGATGAAATCTGGAAACACTCAAAAGAGTGCCAGGTAAGGACAGGTTCTCAAGAGGTTAAATTGAGCTCACAACAACTTAATCACCTCAGCAGCTGAAGAAATCTGTATCCTGTTCACCTTTGCTTCAGGAGGACAGAAACGTATCACTTGGTAGTAAAAAAAAAAGATAGACAAGCCACAGCAAGATGAAGTCGTCTCTGAATCCCCTTAAATAGAACTTGTGAAAAGACTTTCACTCGTCACACATTCTTCACCGTGCATAAAGGGCGTATTTAGTTATGGATGTGTTTGATGTGGTGGTGTATATAATGTGTCTGGCTTTGAATGAGCAGCAGGCAGTCTCTGTGCTAGCCACCATGGTGGTGCTGCGGTGGTATAAATAGAGTCTGAGCCAGCTCATATTGGCTGGCTCAGCTGTCCAAGTCTCTCTTCCTCAACACCCTCTGTGTTGACAGGCACCCAGCAACCAAAACAGAGAAACAGGAAAGCGACTCCTTGACAACCGCAGGCCACCGTGGAAAGACTTCTGGTCCGCTTCTAGGACGTTTTGAGCCCAAGGAACCGAGCGACCCACTGAGCGCTCTTCAATGGTTATGTTCTCGACTTAAATATTATTACTTTATGTGTTTGTAACGTTCTTCATTACCCTAATTTATTGAGGACCACAGGAACACAAGAGGCAAGACCCTCTCCTTTTGCACTTTGAAATTATGAACGTTATCTTACATTGTCCGACAGTAGAGACGATTTAAAGTAAGATTATGATGCAGTCACAGCTGATTCGCTCTTAAAGACAAGGACCAGAGTTGAAGAGACTGAGCCGGGTTCAAAGACAGACCTGAAGCCTGAAGCCTCCATCTGAAGCTTCCATCTGCCTGATTGCCTGTGACCTACGACCCTGAAGTTATCGGACCTCCCACGACAGAGTGTTGTAACGGATGTCTTTTAAAGGTCAAAGGTTAAAGGTTGTAATTTAAAGCAGTGTTTACAAACTGTTGCAGTCCTCTGTACCCCCACGACTCCATCAGTATGGCTCAAGCACCCTTTCAACCCAACACCAAACCATAAATGCTTACTTTGAACTAATATATTGGAATCATTATTACAATTGTAGTCTGTCCGAGAGATGCTGCTGAGAAGCTGAGGCATACTTGCTTACTAACTTTCTGGTCTTAACTGAATTGATCAGCAACAAACAACATATACTTTTATACCCTTACCTGAGAGTCTGGCCGTACCCCCTGCTAGGCCTCCTGTTATGAGGGTTCTGGGGGTTCTGAGGTCCGCTGTGAGCCCCACATCGACCCCTCCGTTGTGAGGGTGCGTTTGTTTTTTCTGTCTCCAAGCTGACCTGCCAGCTTCGTCCCGATTGGTCATCTGGGTTATGAGATCTGGGACTTCATTCTGTCCTCTGCTGCCACCCACACACATACCATAAACACCCATGCACCCACACACACACACACACACACACACAGATACCAATACACACACACACACATCACAAACAAACCTCCACACACACATACAAGACACAATTACACCCCACATATACACTCGACACACACACCCCGTCCAACACATACATACACACACCCTCCCCTTGGCACCCACACAAATACCGAATACCCCTCCACCCCCCCCCCCCCCCTGCCCCACACACACACACACACACACACACACACACACACACACACACACACACAAATCCAATCTCCCACACACACACACACCTACACACCCACATACACTTCCAGACATCCGAGCTGGATGGCCTCAATGACATTGTGACGTGGGAGCAACGTCACATTTTAAACACACATGCGTGTCACACTAACTGCACGTCTCAACTCATCTGTATGGGTGGTTCATTTGTAGTTAGAAACCAGACCAAGGATGTCTGTGATGATTGCAAGTCTGCTATTAATTGTGACAATGGCAGTAAATGAACCCTATTTAAATAGACTTTTACTTTGTTTGTGTATGTATTAGTTTGGTTCTTGAACATGGTATCTGTTCGTCCTGCCGACAGCCTACCTCAGATATACACTGGTGACCGTCTTATGGGTGGCCGTTTCAAACGTGCGCCTTTGGTTTGGGTGAGACACAGCAGTGAGGTGTCGTGTCTGCTAGGTGGCGCCACAGTCTCTGTTTTCCGCCGACAGTCGTTTTATCTGCACCATTCAAGTCTTTTCAGAATACACCTCAAGTAAATCAATTAAAACACAGTATATTTCAGGAACATATTTTTCATTGAAAACGTATCATGCACATCAGAGGTTAAGTAGACAAACAAACACAAGTATACACAACAGTAATTATTTGCATATGAACAACTATGTTCTGTTTGACCAAACAGAAAAATAAAATAAGTAAAAGAAACGTCGAACCCAAAGGGATAGGCACAGTGCCGATTCGATTTGCCCAATTTAGATAAAAAAAATCTACAATTTATTGAAAATCCCACCAAGTACCTTTCACAATCTCAAAAGGTTGAGGATAATACAGCTATTTAAAATTAGAGACGTACCAATTCAGAGTTCTGTTGGTCTATATTGCTCTCTGGACATTCTTTAGAACATGCACACAAACCACAAACATCACAGCATCTGCAGGCCTGAACGAAACCGACGATCGAACGTGATGGAGCGCATGTTGAGTGAGGCCTGCGGAACCAATCAACCAATTAACGAAGACACCAATCCCCTCGCGGGGATAATGAGGAGCAATCATATCTTCCAAGACACAGCCGCGCTCCCAGACGAACGTACACATGTTTCCGTGACAGATAATTAGTTGACGTTTTTGCTCCTCTACGGATGCACACACTGGTTCACATGCTCATGCGTTCCTTTTGAGAACAGATTACCGTTTATAATGCATTCTTTATAGATTAACTCTCCCCACGAACCGCCCGTGTGTTTTCAGCTCTTTGAAGAGAGATTGAACCTCAAAACAGCCCCACCCCCTGTTGGTGGCTCACTTTTTGATTTAGTTTCGGACTTTACAACTGTTTGATCCATCCTTCTGAGACGGTTACCATGGATACAGGGTTTGTTTAAAACCCGAACAAAACATGGAGCACGGATGACGTGAGTGACATCATGTCACAGGCCCAACGCTAGGCAGGGATTGGCTGATCTAGTCCTGCAGTGTGGATCCCGGTAGCTGATTGGTCAGTGTGTGCCAGCGCTCCACCTTGGTGCCCTTGTTCTTCAGACAGTCCACCCAATGCTGAAGGCTGTCCCCCTGTGAGTGACACCCGAGGGACACGCCCCCTAGAGGCACAGCAGACAGACGCAGACATACACGCAAAAGAACACACACACACACACACACACACACACACACACACACACACACACACCTTATAAAAAAACGTTCTAAACCTTCATACACCTTTATAAGATCTTGATAGCCCTTTACACAACTTTATGAACACTTTCTAACAGTTAATTGCCCCTGATAATATATATAAACCCTTTTAAACAGTTTATAAACCTATACAAACCTTTATTAACAGTTTGTGAACCTTTGTAAAAAGTTAATAAACGGTTTAATGCTTATAAACCTTGAAAAAACGTTCATAATGCAGATGTCTGTTGTATCTGGTCTAGCCTGGTCTGGTCTGATATGTTTCTGGTCTGGTTCTGGTTCTTGTCCTGTCTAGTCTGATCCCGGTCTAGTCTCGCCAATAGTCTTGTCTGATCTGTTCTGATCCTGTTATGGTCTGTTCCAGTATGATCTGGTTCTGGTCTAGACTAGGTTCTGGTACGGGACTGTTCTGATGAGCTCACCTATGAAGTCATTGGACTTTCCGAGGTCGTAGTCCCACACTGTGACCTCTAGGGTCTTAGAGGTTAAATCACTGAAGGAGATCTCATAGAAAAACTCCTGAGAGAGAAAAAGACATAAACATGGAGAGCGTTCATTATTAATGAATGTATTGCAACATTCAAATGGTCTGTCACTACATGTTCTGCATTTGCTTTCCAATAAAACATTGAACTGAACTGAGAGTGTGAGAGAGAGAGAGAGAGAGAGAGAGAGAGAGAGAGAGAGAGAGAGAGAGAGAGAGAGAGAGAGAGAGAGAGAGAGAGAGAGAGAGAGAGAGGTATACATTATGACAGTAACCATGGAAATCAGTCTTGCATTGACAGAACTTCTTCACGATTTATGACACATTGGAGGCTTTTAATGATGACGCACACACCTTTTGTCTACAAGCAATCTCTGTACAGCTTTATCCCACAAAGCACACAAGACCTTGAAGGTACAGACAGATAGATGGATAGACAGGCAGAGATGCACTCAACCGATAGGTAGACAGACAGACTGACAGACAGACAGACAGACAGACTGACGGACAGAGAGAGTCAGACAGAGAGACGGACATAAAGACATACAGACCGAACCTCATTAAATTCAGGGTTCAGGGTCTTCTTGATGACAGATGTTTTGTGTTTGGATTTCTTCTGCAGGTCTGGTTTCAGGTACCTGGAATAAAACAACCTGTCTCTTCATCTCCATCTTTTCACCATGGAAACATACATCTCTGGCCCTTCAAGATGGTAACACACAGCCTGTCTCATCATCATGGAAACATACATGTCTATCTCTTCACCATGGAAACATACATCTCTGGCTCTTCACCATGGAAACACACAACCTACTCATCACCATGGAAACACAATCTCGGGCTCTTCACCATGGAAACACACAATCTGTCATCACCATGGAAACACATCTCTGGCTCTTCACCATGGTGGCACACTACCTGTGTCATCACCATGAAAACACACATCTCTGGCTCTTCACCATGGAAGCACACATCTCTGGCTCTTCACCATGGAAACACACAACCTGTCTCATCACCATGGAAACACATCTCTGGCTCTTCACCATGTTAACACAATACCTGTCTCATCACTATGGAAACACACATCTCTGTCTCTGCACCATGGAAACACCTGTCCATCAACCTAGAAATGACTCCTTTCTGTTTTAACCTGTGTTGGTTGGGGTACAAACCACAATGTCCATCGTCCACCTGACCTAATCTCTAGCTTTTCGTTATCTGAATTCCCATCAAGTCTTTTGATTGCACCATCTGATCAATTATATGGTCAATATAGTGAAATACAGAATCTAGTACATAGACATTAGATGTGATTATATGGGTGTGTGTTCATTCTTGTCTGTGCATGCGTAAATTGTGTATGTGTCAGTGTGGGTGCTTGTGTATGTGCAAGTGTGCGTGTATGTGTGTCCTTGCATCTCCATTACCTCTGCTCTGTACTGACCATTAAGCCCCAAGCATGACCTTCAACCTCTAAGTGTAATAACATACAGTACTTCCTGTCTGTTGAGTCAGCACTCTGAAATTGCTTCAAACACCCCCGCAGCAAAGCTAAACTTAGCTTAGTGTTAGCCCGGTGTTAGCATCACCCTGGGTCTCATCCATAGCAACCAATAAGTTAAGATCCAACTTATATGGGGGACTGAGAATGAGTTTGTGTGTGTATGTGTGTGTGTGTGTGTGTGTGTGTGTGTGTGTGTGTGTGTGTGTGTGTGTGTGTGTGTGTGTGTGTGTGTGTGTGTGTGTGTGTGTGTGTGTTTGTGGCCGTGCTTTATTGCGAACACGCTTGTGTATCTGTGTGTGTGTGTGTGTGTGTGTGTGTGTGTGTGTGTGTTTTTTCGTGTGTGTGTCCTTGCGCTCATGTGTTATGTGCGTGTGTGTATGTGTGTGTGTGTGTGTGTGTGTGTGTGTGTGTGTGTGTGTGTGTGTGAGTGTGTGTGTGAGTGCGTTTCAGGCATTAATGCGTCATTGTTGTGTGTGTGCATGCATGCGTGCAGGCAAACGTGTTTGTTTCAGTTCGTTTAGACATTCATTCTTGTGGGTATGTGTGTGTCTGTAATTGTGTGTGTGTGTGTGTGTGTGTGTGTGTGTGTGTCTGTAATTGTGTGTGTGTGTGTGTGTGTGTGTGTGTGTGTGTGTGTGTGTGTGTGTGTGTGCGTGTGTGTGTGTGTGTGTTTGTGTGTGTGTGTGTGTGTGTGTCATACGTCTTAACGTAGGGGTCAGAGAACCCGTTTACGTCCATCGCCGCCAGATGGGCGCACCGCTTGACCCCCACGCTCAGCCCCCCCTTCACCCGCTCCTTGGGCTGCTGCTCTGCGTCGCCCCCACTGGCCGGCGGGAGGAACTGCAGACAGAGCAGCAGGCGGCCTCGCTCCTCCAGGCTTCTCTGCTGGTCATTCTCCCACTGGGAGAGAGACATAGAGAGAAAGGAGAGAGGGAGACAGAGAGAGAGAGAGAGAGAGAGAGAGAGAGAGAGAGAGAGAGAGAGAGAGAGAGAGAGAGAGAGAGAGAGAGAGAGAGAGAGAGAGAGAGAGAGAGAGAGAGAGAGAGAGAGAGAGAGAGAGAGAGAGAGAGAGAGAGGGAGGGAGAGAGAGAGAGAGAGAGAGAGATTATTTATGGGCGACAGTGTTGATGGGCAAGAGAAAGATAGGTTGAGAGAGATGGGGAGAGGGAGACAGAAGGAAAAATACACAGACACTTTAAACCTTTAAACCACTTTAAACCACTTTCACAGACATTTTAAACCTTTTTAATCCAATCCATCCATTCATCTCTATCTTATTTTCTTCTGCTTATGTTTTTTTTTTATTGTTTCCAATGTTCTTTCCTGTTGTCCTCTTTATGCTATTGGTTTGGCAATATTGTTACCACTAACTTTCATGCCAATAAAGCCTTTTGGATTTGTTGACACAATATGTCTCTCTCTCTTTTCACGGCTTTTAAAGCAGCCCGCTATCTGTTGAATTATTATGCCACTGCTGCTGGGTTTAGGAGGAGAGGGGGGGGGGAGAGAGGAGAGGGGGGAGGAAATAGGAGAGGAGAGGAGCGAGTAGAGGAGAGGAGGGGACGAGAGGAGAGGAGGGGACTAGAGGAGAGGAGGAGAAGAGAGGAGAGGAAAGGAGGGGAAGAAAGGAGAGAGTATAGGAGAGGAGGGGGAGAGAGAGGAGAGGAGGGGACGAGTGGAGGGGGAGAGAGGAAAGGAAGGGACAGAGAGGAGAGGGAGAAAGGAGATAGGAGAGGAGAGGAGAGGAGAGGAGAGGAGAGGAGAGGAGAGGAGAGGAGAGGAGAGGAGAGGAGAGGAGAGGAGTCTGAATAAGGAGAGGAGAGAACAAATGAGAGAGGGAGATAGGAGAGGAGTGAAGAAGAAATAAGGAGGGGAGAGGGGGAGGGAGGGGAGAGGGGGAGGGAGGGGAGAGGGGGAGGGAGGGGAGGAGGGGGAGGGAGGGGAGAGGGGGAGGGAGGGGAGGAGGGGGAGGGAGGGGAGGAGGGCTTGAAAGGCGAGGGAGTAAAGTGGATTTAAGGGTTAGCAGAGAGGAGTGGGTGAGTCAGCCGCCCTTCCTCCTCCTTCTCAATTGCCTCTTTATTTTATTTGTATTTTTAGGCGGATTAAGAAACATAATCTCATCTGCTACATGATTAGAACGACATGAGCCAACACTTGGCCCTGCGTGGTGAATGCTATCTCTGTTTGATGATGATGATGATGATGATGATGATGATGATGATGATGATGATGATGATGATGATGATGACATGAGCTGGAGTATAGAACGACAGAGAGAGAGACAGGCAGGCAGGCAGACAGACAGACAGAGAGGCACACAGACAGAAGGACTGAAAGACTCACCTCTCTCAGATATAAAGAGATTCCTCTTAAGGCGGAACTCATCGCTGTGGGAGAGGGAAGCTGAGAGAGAGACAGAGAGACCGAGAAGGAGAGAAAGAGGGACATTGGAAAGATAGAGAGAGAGAGAAAAAAATTAACAGAGGATTAGTCTGTTTAAAACCCCACATAACCTCAGCCTCAAACACACAAACACGTGTACACACATACACACACACACACACACACACACACACACAGTGTTCTTGCTTTTATGTTTTAATCAATTTCCTCTAGTGAAGACCCTACCGTCCCACCCCATCTCTCTCTTTCCCTCTCTATTGGTCCCTAAGGCCACGTCCACATTCTCAATATCGCAAATCTGCATTAGCGATAAATGTTCTCCAGCCATAGCGTTCTATCCACACTAAAACAGCATTTCCCCCGTTAAAAACGTATCCTTGAAGATTGACATCAGCCTGCTGTCCGGATCGCTGCACAATAATTTCGTCAGCCAATAATAACCCCCAGTTTTCGCCATATCACGGTACTGGTTGAAATGTCAAAACGTGACCTTCCCAGACCTGAACGGTGGCTGGGTTTTGTAAAGGAAATATACTCCATGGGAACACTGACTTATTATCTGAAGGACTGAAGCAGGCACCCATGAACAACAATGCAGGGGGAAATGGACTGCGTCCAGGAGAAAAGATGGGGCAGTGCTCTCAGCCGCTCTGAAACACAACCCCCTCTTCCCCTTTCATTTTAGTTCCATGTTTGTTTAATTTATGACGTGTTTTTGTGGATTTTGACCTGAAAGCAAACCTCCGTTTCCACAGCAACACAACACACACAACATGTCTGGGGTTTGTTGAAGTGTGGACAGAACACCAAGAACACGTCTGGACTCTCCCTCCCTCGTCTCGCTCTCGATTCAATTCAGAAGAAGGAAGGAAATGTAACCAGTGTCTATGAGTATTTTTCTTTCAGTCTCTCTCTCTTCCCATCTTTTTCTTGCCCATCATCTCTGTCGCCCATAAGTCTCTCTCTGTCGCCCATTAATATCTCTCTGTCGTCCATTAATATCTTTCTCTCTCTCCCCCTCCCTCCCCCTCTCTCTCTCTCTCTCTCTCTCTCTCTCTCTCTCTCTCTCTCTCTCTCTCTCTCTCTCTCTCTCTCTCTCTCTCTCTCTCTCTCTCTCTCTCTCTCCCTGTGTGTGTCGGGGTCTCTCTCTCTTACTGGAGGAGGGTGTTCGAGGCAGAGTTTGAAATGTTTGTTGAGGTCGGGCTTGACACGCCGCAGTGCCACGCGGGACTCCCCGATGAACTCATTATGAGTGAGGCGGTCCTCGTCACACACCGACACCCTGGGGGGAGAGCAACGTTAATTCAATGTTTTATGTAAATCAGGAAAAATCCCTCACATTCCACATACTCTTCATTCACTCGGATCATCCAATGAACCCTTAAACCAATACTAACCCTAAACCCTGATACTAACCCTAACACAAAACCCTTAACCCTTACATCAAACCCTAACAATGAACCCTTAAACCAATACTAACCCTAAACCCTGATACTAACCCTAACACAAAACCCTTAACCCTTACATCAAACCCTAACACTGAACCCTTAAACCAATACTAACCCTAAACCCTGATACTAACCCTAACACAAAACCCTTATACTAATTCTAACCATAACATCAAACCCTAATCCTAAAACCGATCCCTTAAACCAATACTAACACTACAGCCTAATCTAACCCTAACAAAAAACCATTATACTAATACTAACCCTAACATCAAACCCTAACACCGAACCCTTAAACCAATACTAACACTAAATCCTAATACTAATCGTTATCCTAACACCAAACCCAGATTCCAACCCTTACACCTACCCCTGATTCCAACCCTAACACCAAACCCTAGCCCTTATACCAAATACTTATACTAACCCTGACCCCCCAAACTCTAATAATAATCTTCCCCTAACACTAGGCTCTAACACCAAACCTTAATACCCATCCCTAACACTCTAGTTCAATGAACACAGCCACAGGCTTCAGGCGCCTACATTATGTTCAGTGTAACAACTTGCACAGGGCAGAGACCAGACCCTGTGGCAATGCATTACACATCAGAATTGAAACCAATTCGACCCCATTTTGGGCATCCTTTTTATTTATAACAAACTAACCCTAACCTTTACCTGAACCCTACATTTGATCTTCACCATATTAAATCTCAAAGCAGGTATTCGATTTATTTTGCTACATTATATGAGTGCCCAGGGGATGACTTTGTTAACTAGGAATTAACCAGAGTAATGGTTCTCGTAGTGTAACCCCCTGACTTCGTACTCCAAATTAAAAGTTAATTAATCAAACTTTGTTTCCAGGCCACGCCCCTCCAGGAATAGTCTGACCCTGTAGCCCTCCTCCGACCCCCCCATACAGTTGCTATGGTGACAGCTGTCCCCATCACGACCCATACACACCCAGTGAACACACACACACACACACACACACACATACATTAATGCACACACACACACATAAACACACACATACACACACATACATTAATACCCACAAACAAACACATGCACGCTCCCCGACACCCACGCAGCGTCACCACCAACAGGCCTTGCAGCGCACCCCATGCTGACCTCAATCTGTCACAGAGAGTGAGAGTAAGAGAGAGAGGAGAGAGAGAGCGGATGTCCTCGCTGAGATAAAGGGAGAGATGAAAGAATGTCGAGATCATAGAGCGGAATAGTAAAGAGGAGGAGAGGAGGGCAGGAAGAGGGGAGGGGGTACAGGAGAGAGGAGGAGAGATGGACCGAGGGGAGGAGAGGAGGTGGGAGGAGAGGAGAGACAGACTGAGGAGAGCAGAGCAGAGACAAGGGAAGGAGTGAGGAGGAGAGGAGTTGGCAAGAGAGGGGAGACGGAGTGAGGAAAGAAGGGTAGTGAGAAGAGGAAAGTAGGGAAGAAGAGGAGAGAAGGAGAGGAGGGGGGAAGAGAGGAGTGAAATAGGGAGGAGTCGAGAGGAGAGAGGAGGGAGGAGGAGAGGAGGGAGAGGAGAGAGAGGAGAAGAGGAAGAGAGGGGAGGAGGAGGAGGAAGAGGAGTGAGGCATGGTGAAGTGGCAGGGGGTAGAGGTTAGATCAATGAGAGTGAGGGAAGATGACAAGATGAAGGGATAGAGGCTAGCTAGTAAATTGATGAAATGAGTGACAGACAGCTGGAGACAGAGGTAAAGAGCAAGAGAGCAAGAGAGAGAGAGAGAGAGCGAGTGAGAGAGCGAGAGAGAGAGAGAGAGAGAGAGAGAGAGAGAGAGAGAGAGAGAGAGAGAGAGAGAGAGAGAGAGAGAGAGAGAGATTGCATCCTGTAGTGTAGTGAATCTCACGTTTAGATAGGGGCTAAAGAGGTTTCTAATAAAACCTGACACTGCCTCAGGTCTCTCCCTGGTCCTCCACTAAGCAGATCTGTATTAATATTACATTTATTTAATATGAGCTCAGACAGTTCACAACCAGGGATGTGTTGAGCATCGAACTGGATTAACTGGTGTGTTTAGACTAGGCGTCGGAACCAGATGAACTGGTGTGTTGAGAATAGCAACTAGATGAAATGCTCCATGTTTTAAACGTGGAAAACGACCGGGACTGACCTGAGTGTCTTGCGGTACATGTCTTCCTCTGTGATTCCACAGTAGGTCAGAGTTTCGTTCCACACCGGATTCAGTGTGTTGCGGACGATCTTGGTCTTCAGCTTGTTGGCCTACAGGGAGAGGAGTATGTTGAAGGCAGACATGATAGTGGTGTGGGATGTAGAGTACAGATGTAAAGTATATATATCTAGTACAGATGAGTATAAATATCTAGAACAGATGAGAGAAGTCGCCCACCTTGCAGGCTCCAGGGAGCAGGTGGAGTTTCACGTAGGGATCAGCCAGACCGTTAAAATCCATGGGCTTCAACCCCTGGTAGAGAGAGAGCGAGAGAGAGAGAGAGAGAGAGAGAGAGAGAGAGAGAGAGAGAGAGAGAGAGAGAGAGAGAGAGAGAGAGAGAGAGAGAGAGAGAGAAAGAATATTGTACTGACTGTCACAAGTAAACAACGACCAGAGAAAGTTATCTAAGAGCTACAGCTTTTGCTTTTCACTTTTAATCAGCATATCTAGAGGAACGCTACATAACCTGCAAGGAGTGTCTATGTGCGGTGTATGGTTGTGTCTGTTTATGTTTGTGTGTTTGTGTGTGTGTCTGTGTGTGCGAGCGTGTGCTTTTGTGTGTGTTCATCTTTATATGCATGTGTGTATTTTAAATATGCATAACAGCATCTTTGTGTGAGACTGTGCATGACTGTGCATGAGTCATCCGTGTGTGTGAGCTTGTGTGTGTGTGTGTGTGTGTGTGTGTGTGTGTGTGTGTGTGTGCGTGTGTGTGTGTGTGCGTGTGTGTGTGCTGTGTGCGTTCGTGCGTGTGTGTGTGTGTGTGTGTGTGTGTGTGTGTGTGTGTGTGTGTGTGTGTGTGTGTGTGTGTGTGTGTGTGTGTGTGTGTGCGTGCGTGCGTGCGTGCGTGCGAGTGTGTGTGCGTGTGTGCGTGTGCGTGAGTGTGTGTGTGTGTGTCTGTGTGTGTGTGTGTGTGTGTGCGTGTTACCTTGGCTCTGAGCATAGTGCAGTGTAAGGAGCTGGTTGCTCTCTCATACAGCAGGTCAAACTCCAGAGTTCCCAACGAGGCTGCAACAAAAGACGTCATCATGATGTCATTCAACGTCCTGTCACTTCCTGTCTCTCTCTCTCTTAGTCTAGAACCTGTGTATCGCTATGAGGTGAGGTCAACGCTATATGACCTGTCTGTCTCTCTGTGGTGAGGTACACACTATAAGACCTGTCTGTCTCTCTGTGATGAGGTAAACGTTATAAGACCTGTCTGTCTCTCTGTGATGAGGTAAACACTATAAGACCTGTCTGTCTCTCTGTGGTGAGGTTTATAGTGAATTACCTGTGTGTCTCTCTATGGAGTGGTCAACACAATATGACCTGTCTGTCTGTCTGTGGTGAGGTCAACACTGTATGACCTGTCTGTCTCTCTGTTCTCTGGTCAACCCTGTATGACCTGTCAGTCTCTCTGTGCTTAGGTCAATGCTATATTAACTTCTGTCTCTCTGCTCTGAGGTCAAAACTGTATGACCGGTCTGCCTCTCTGTTCTCTGGTCAACACTGTATGACCTGTCTGTCTCTCTGTTCAACACTGTATGACCTGTCTGTCTCTCTGTTCAACACTGTATGACCTGTCTGTCTCTCTGTTCTCTGGTCAACGCTGTATGACCTGTCTGTATCTCTGTGGTGAGGTTAACACTGTATGACCTGTCTGTCTCTCTGTGGTGAGGTCAACCCTGTATGACCTGTCTGTCTCTCTGTGGCGACCTGTCTGTCTCTTACTGCTGTCATCGCTGTCCCCGCTGTCGATCTCCACCGAGGTGTCCATGCTGTTCATGGCCGACAGGGAGGCTCCGCCCCCCCACGTCCCCCCCGGTAACAGCAGGCCCTTCGCCCCGCCCACTCTCTCCTCCGCGGCCCCGACCACGGGGCTGAGGCTGCCGGGGCTGGTCGCCGCGGGGACCACGGCGGAGCGGGTGGGGGAGAGGGGCTCGGAGACGGAGGAGGTGGGGGAGAGGCGCGGGAAGTAGGCGGAGATCTGCCGGATGGGCCGGATGGGCCCCGGACACACGTCGATGGCCATGTGCTCCTGGATGGACACGGCCAAGCTCTTCCCCTTCCGCACCGTCATAGTGCTGCTGCCGTGGCAACGCACCCACCACAACAACGTCCACACAACAACACCACGAGCAATTAACTCAACACAAACACAAGGAGGTCAACACAACAGCACGACACAAGATTAACACAACGACCTCAACAAGATCTGGTTCTGTACGTTTGGTTGCATGGCTGTTTTTAGTTTTTCCAGCTGTTTGTGTGTTTGTCTCGCTGTTCGTGTGCGTGTTAATGCGGCTCTTTGTGTGTGTGGGTCTTTCTGGCTGTTTGTATATGTGTTTTCTGTCTCATGCAGCACTCGGTCCCTCCCTAATTGCTCTCTTGTTATTTGTGTTTTTTTAAGCACACATTTATTCTGTAGGATTTAGAAATGTGCGCCTGAGATGAACACATTAGAATAATCACCCAGAACCGAGCAGGCTGAAATTAAAGTGTGTAGGAGAGGACTCTGGTGGAGCGTGTCGATTGTGTTGGACTGTGCTGGAGAAGGAGTTTTATCGCAGTGTGTAGATGGCGTGTGTTGGAGTGTGTTTGAGAAGGAGTGTGTCGGAGTGTGTAGAAGAAGGAGTGTGTTGGACTGTGTTGGAGAAGGAGTGCGTTGGAATGTGCAGGAAGACAAGTAGGTTAGAGTGTGTATAAGGAGTGTGTTGGAGTGTGTAGAAGGAGTGTGTTGGAGTGTGTAGAAGGAGTGTGTTGGAGTGTGTAGAAGGAGTGTGTGGGAATGGTAGAAGGAGTGTGTTGGAGTGTGTAGACGGAGCATGTCGAAGTGTGTATAAGTAGTGTGTTGGAGTGTGTAGAAGGAGTGTGTTGGAGTGTGTAGGAGAAGGAGTGAGGCATGTGTAGGAAGCCGAGTAGGTTACAGTGTGTAGAGTGTGTGTGCATAAGGAGTGGTTTAAAGTGTGCTGGAGAGGGAGTTTGTTGGAGAGGAAGTACATAGGAGAGGGATTGTGTTGAGTGTGTTGGAGTGTGTAGAGGGAATCTGTTGGCGTGTTTTTAAGAGAAAGTGTGTTGGAGAAGGAGTGTGTTGGAGTGTGTAGGAGAAGGAGTGTGTTGGAGTGTGTTGTATCGAGGAAGTGCTGTAGAGGGAGTGCGTAGGAGCAGATGCAGATTGTTCTGTAGAGGGAGTGTATGGGATTGTTCTGCAGTGTTTGAGTGTTCTCTGGAGGGAGTGTGTTGGAGTGTGTGGTAGAGGGAGTGTGTTGGAGTGTGTTGGAGTGTGTGGTAGAGGGAGTGTGTTGGAGTGTGTGGTAGAGGGAGTGTGTTGGAGTGTGCGGTAGAGGGAGTGTGTTGGAGTGTGTTGGAGTGTGTGGTAGAGGGAGTGTGTTGGAGTGTGTGGTAGAGGGAGTGTGCGGTAGAGGGAGTGTGTTGGAGTGTGCGGTAGAGGGAGTGTGTTGGAGTGTGTTGGAGTGTGCGGTAGAGGGAGTGTGTTGGAGTGTGTGGTAGAGGGAGTGTGCGATAGAGGGAGTGTGTTGGAGTGTGCGATAGAGGGAGTGTGTTGGAGTGTGTGATAGAGGGAGTGTGTTGGAGTGTGTTGGAGTGTGCGGTAGAGGGAGTGTGTTGGAGTGTGCGGTAGAGGGAGTGTGTTGGAGTGTGCGGTAGAGGGAGTGTGTTGGAGTGTGTGGTAGAGGGAGAGTGTTGGAGTGTGCGGTAGAGGGAGTGTGTTGGAGTGTGTGGTAGAGGGAGTGTGTTGGAGTGTGTGGTAGAGGGAGTGTGTTGGAGTGTGTGGTAGAGGGAGTGTGTTGGAGTGTGCGGTAGAGGGAGTGTGTTGGAGTGTGTTGGAGTGTGTGGTAGAGGGAGTGTGCGGTAGAGGGAGTGTGTTGGAGTGTGTGGTAGAGGGAGTGTGTTGGAGTGTGCGGTAGAGGGAGTGTGTTGGAGTGTGCGGTAGAGGGAGTGTGTTGGAGTGTGTTGGAGTGTGTGGTAGAGGGAGTGTGCGGTAGAGGGAGTGTGTTGGAGTGTGCGGTAGAGGGAGTGTGTTGGAGTGTGCGGTAGAGGGAGTGTGTTGGAGTGTGTTGGAGTGTGTGGTAGAGGGAGTGTGCGGTAGAGGGAGTGTGTTGGAGTGTGTGGTAGAGGGAGTGTGTTGGAGTGTGCGGTAGAGGGAGTGTGTTGGAGTGTGCGGTAGAGGGAGTGTGTTGGAGTGTGCGGTAGAGGGAGTGTGTTGGAGTGTGCGGTAGAGGGAGTGTGTTGGAGTGTGCGGTAGAGGGAGTGTGTTGCAGCAGGAGTTTTTCCTGGCATCCGTGACAGACACATAATGACGGGGTTGCGATGTTCCGGGGCGTTCGGCTGGTTAGGTCAGCACACTGCGAGGTGGCCATGCAGTGCAGCGGGGGGGGGGGGGGGGGGGGGTGGGGGGGGTGGAGGGGGCGGAGGGGGGGAGGGGGGGGGGGGGGAGGGGGGGGGGGGGGGTCTCCTAAAATAAAACCAGAGGGGGGGCGGGTTGGCAACCGTGGAGGTCCCTGGTGCTGAGGAGACCAAAAACCTCTGCCTCCTCCAGACCAGCAGACAGAACTGCATAATAAATAAATGTTGATGAACGTGTTTATCGGGATCTTTAGGATATGGAAGGGGACGTTCCATTGCTTTCTTCCCTGGAAGCGTGATGTTTCCATTTGATGTTGGTGAATGTAGGAGCAACAGATAGGGTGATGGTGGTGGTAGTAGGGGTAACAGAGTGATGGTGGTGATAGTAGGGGTAACAGACAGAGTCATGGTGGTGATAGTAGGGGTAACAGAGTCATGGTGGTGATAGTAGGGGTAACAGAGTCATGGTGGTGATAGTAGGGGTATCTAGTTTCCCTGCAGTCATCGGCAGATCGTACTTCGAACATCAGTGGTAGATATTCATACCTGGCTCCAGTTTTTTTTCCGAACATTTACTAGTTGTTATTCTCCTGAAAGCTTGTGTCTAACCTTGGTTTCGTTCTGCCTATAGTTTTGAGGATCAAACACCCCCAGCCTGCCTGCTTCACTCCCTCCAGGCTGAAGCTCCCCACTCTCCAACCTGCCCCAGGCCTTACCCCTGGTCCGCTCCAAATAAAAACGTTCATTACTCTAACTCTCTGTTTTCTGCTCTCGGGTCCAGCAGCTATCGAACCCTAACATGTATTATAGATTATGATGATGATGATAACGGCAGTGATATTAGTGATGACGATGTTACTGATGATGATGATGGTGGCAGTGATCATAGTAATGATTGTGGTGGTGATGATGATGATGGCAGTGATAATAGTGATGGTTGTGAGGGTGATGATGACGGCGGTGATAATATAAATACTTGCAGGCTAATTGGGGTGGTGATGATGATGATGGCGGTGATGTTAATGATGACGTTGGAAGCGATGGCCGTGGTCACAGATGTCCTCTGTTGAGGACATCTGTGGAGCCTGCTACACTCGGAGGACAAGCCAACGGAACCAAACCCACAACCTATTCTGAGCATGGTGTTCCCTGCCTGGCTATTGAATCAATCCACCCTAATCTGTCCTCATCTGGGTTCTGAGTCACATCCTTTGATGAGGGATTATAGGAAGGAGTAAACATCCAGCTCTGGTATCTCCGAGGCCTCCAGCCGTGAACACACTGCTGTCCTGAAAGAGCAAGAGAATGCCAACTTTACATGCCCTTCAGTCATGCAGTGACTCGTTACATAACCACATACCATAATATGTATGGCTGTATGGTGGGCTTGAATCGCTCCGATGGAGACCGTGACATGCTAGGGTGGAGCCTCCGGTCAAGAGGTTCATTCTCTTAGAGGCTCTAGGACATTTGAACCTCCAGAAAACTAAACCTTCTAGTACATTCCTCTAGAAAATTAGAACCTCCAGAACACTAAACCTTCTTATACATTTTACCAGAGCATTAGAACCTCAAGAACACTAAACCTTCTAGTACATTCCTCTAGAACATTAGAACCTCCAGGACACTAGAACTTCTAGTACATTCCACTAGATCATGAGAACCTCCAGGACAATAAACCTTCTTTTACATTCCACTAGAACCTTGAGAACTTTAGAACATTTGAGCCCCCTGATCACATTACAATAGAAACTTCAGAACGTTAGAACCTTCATAACACAAAAACATTCTAGAACATTCTACTAAAACGTCTTGAACATTAAAACCCCAAAGTTGGACTAGTACCTTCAGAACAACAGCACCTCAAGAATATTCTACAACATAATCTGAAAGCAGAAACCTTGAGAATGTTCTACTAGGATCT
>NC_044065.1:8631179-8671179 GCF_902167405.1 Gadus morhua
AGAGAGAGAGAGGGAGGAGGGGTGGTAGAGTGGGAGAGTGAGAGAGGGGGAAAGTGGGAAACTAGTAAGGGGAAGAGAGGGAGAGAGGGAAATGGGGAGAGAAGAAGAGGGGTAGAAAAGGAGAGAGGGATTTGGGGTGAGAGAGAGGGGGAGGAAGAGGAGGGGTGCAAGAGAGATAGAGAAGGGGGAGGGAGGGAGTGGTCACCCACGATGTGACCACACCCACATGGTAACCCCACCCACTAGGCGACCACACCCACCAGGCTACCAGGTAAACCCACCTGTTGCAGCAGGAGAACGTGGCAGGAACCTACGGACTATCAGACCATAAACGGGATGAGGAACTACTGCAAGCAGAACCGAAGGAGAGGGAAGAGAAAGAGGAGGCGATTAGGGGAAAGAGAAGACGAGGGGAGGAGACCAAAGGAAGAGAGTAGTACGTGGTACCAGGTACGATGAGTTTTGTTTTACACATTCACTTTACAACACCCGAGGGGTTACACTGGGGTCAGTAGGTCCAGGTTGCCGTAGGAACAGACGCTGGAACAGATGTGGGGCTCTGGTGTGAGATGGTGGTCATGGGGGCTAAGGGGGGTGACAGCTGGAGGAGCAGTCAAGTCAGGGGAGGAGCAGACAGAGGAGCAGACAAGAGTCGCAGGAGGTTTCTCATCAGGAGTCGAGTCACAGCGCCCCTCAACGCGACCTTCGGCGCCGCTGACAGCTGCTCTTCAAGGTCATCTGTGCTTATCAAGAAAACAAACCACGCACAAGTAGCGGTCGGCGTTGCCGTCGCTATGGAAACCAACCGCGAGAGGTGTAGGGGAATGTGGCGATGCAGTGCCTGACCAAAGTAGACGCACGCACGCTCACAACACGGCTACGGTCAATAAACACGTACGCATAATAAAACCAAACAAGCCCACTCATAGCACAAATACACACACAATACATACACACTCTGACAACCCACACACACACACACATACTTAAACAAAATTAAATCAACACGCGCGCACTCTGCCCTGCCGAGCGTGGCCTGGGTGAGTCCATAAGAGCGCGCCTTACCTAACATACTCAGCCATGTGTGAGGCATGAGGCGTGCATCTTAACGTGCTCAGCCATGACCTCCGAGCCAGATATAGCCTCTCTCTCCCTCTCAGATTAGAAGTCAATGGAAGTGAGGGTCTCTCTCTCCCCCGGAGAGCTGTCCCCACGCGTGAGGCAGGCAGCCGATTCCCCTCCAGCGCAACCATTCAGATCATCAACACTCAGATCAACCTATCAACATCCCATACCTATCCCAGTGTCCACCAGCACTAGACTGTGGTTGTACTTGTTAGCTCTCAGTGTAACCAGTAGTAGACTGTGGTTGTACTGAACAGCTCCCAGTACTACCAGTAGTAGAGTGTGGTTGTACTGGACAGCTCCCAGTACAACCAGTAGTAGAGTGTGGTTGTACTGGAAAGCTCCCAGTACAACCAGTAGTAGACTGTGGTTGTACTGAACAGCTCCCAGTACTACCAGTAGTAGAGTGTGGTTGTACTGGACAGCTCCCAGTACAACCAGTAGTAGAGTGTGGTTGTACTGGACAGCTCCCAGTACAACCAGTAGAAGACTGTGGTTGTACTGGACAGCTCCCAGTACAACCAGTAGAAGACTGTGGTTGTACTGGACAGCTCCCAGTACAACCAGTAGTAGAGTGTGGTTATACTGAACAGCTCCCAGTACAACCAGTTGAAGACTGTGATTGTACTGGCTAGCCCCCAGTACAACCAGTAGTAGACGGTGGTTGCACTGGGCATCTCCCAGGGTCTGTCCCTGTCCCTCTTCCTCTGTGTGATTGACAGGCCCGTTGCCAATCAGGGCGGTGACAGAGGACGGTTGCGTTGCTTTGCCGCCCCCAGCAATCCAAACTGCATCACATCATCAGTGGAGGGTAGAGAGGAGAGACGTGATTGGCTGCTGAAGTGAGGTGGGCTGTAAGGAGGGGAGCCATTGGACAGTGAGTGCCGTCGACCGGGCCGGAGCGCTGCCAGCTGAGCTGTCAGAACGTGAGATGTGCTCGCCATGAGGCCGTCCCAGTGTTGTGCCACTACGATGTCACTGTGGCTAAAGAAGAACGCAGATCATTTAAGATAACGAGCAGGCCAGAACACATGTAGAACTCTGAATATAATCTGCGATAATCTGATTATAATCTGTGATCATCTGATTATAATCTGTGATCATCCGATTGCAATAGATGGTAATCTTATTATAATTGCTGGTAACTATATTAGAATAAATTAGATAGCTAAATTTTAATCACTCAATTATATTCTTTAGTGATTAGGATTATGATCTAATAAAAGTATAATCCATCATAATCACATTATGACAAGATTTAAAGAATTAAATTTAAAGAACAGCAGGGTTAAAGAAGACTTTTAAAGTACAAGAGACAGTGGAGGTATGTGAGAGAGCGAGAAAAAGATAGAGAGATGGGGAGAGAGTGAGCGCATGATGGGGCGAGAGAGAGAGAGAAAGCTGGAGGGGGAGAGAGAGAGAGATGGGGCAAGAGAGAGATAGGTCAAGAGCAAGAGATGAGGGGAGAGAGAGTGCAGAGAGATGGGGCAAAAGAGAGAGAGAGAGATTGGGTGACAAATAAAGACATTGAGGAGGAGAGAGACAGCCAGACAGACAAAGAGAGATATAGCTAAAGAGGAGAGAGGAGGGGTGTCTATCTCCTTCATCCTCCGCCTCCTCATCAGTTTAATCTAAATTACTTCACCCCAAGGTCGTCATTATTCATGAGCGGTGCTCAAAGTTACAAAACACGTCTGAAACACACATCCTCGACCTACTGACCCCATAAGCCTCAAATCTATAGCTTGCATTCACCCTCCGTCGGCTCTGTGAGAAGTAAATCCTTGTGTTGCTTAAACGTGACAAAGAAAACGACACACACAATCACATACACACACACAATCACACACACACGTCACACACACACACACACACACACACACACACACACACACACACACACACACACAGACACACACACACAATCACAAACACACACACAATCACATACACACCCATCCAATCACATAGACACACACACACAGCCATTGTAATCCCCTCAGCGCTACTGACCAACATCATTACCGAAATATTGTGCTTATGAGCACGTGACTCATTAATATTACATTAGGGTTGGGATGCACACATGATTCATCATATGTACATTATGGATGCGATGCACGCATAGTTCATAGTTTACACAATATTGTGGTTATGGTGAACACATGACTCATTCAATAATACAATATTGTGGTTTTGATGAACACATGACTCAAAAATAATATAATTTGATGTTTGCGATGAGCTCATGACTCATTGTTACCACAATATTGTGGTTTTGTTGAACACATTATGTTTGTGATGAACACATGATTCTGCGTATAATATGATCCCCAGCCGCAGCACCATCGGAATACCATGCGGGGTTGGTTGCTAGGCAACAGTGGAACATCCCGGGGTAGCGACCATGGGAGGGGGGATGGGGGATAGGGGGTGCACAGGTGAATGGTGGGCATAGATGTGTTGCTGTTTAAAGAGCAATGCACTCATCACATAGGACAACAGGTAGAAGACCCCCACAATGTGTGTGTGTGTGTGTGTGTGTGTGTGTGTGTGTGTGTGTGTGTGTGTGTGTGTGTGTGTGTGTGTGTGTGTGTGTGTGTGTGTGTGTGTGTGTGTGTGTGTGGCTGATAGCTATTCATCCACCACAGCAGATGTTAAAATGACGAAGAATTCTGTTGCTAAACCAGACGAACCAATCAGAGTCGCTCCGTTAAAACTTTGACACACACCACCACCCCTCTCTCTCTCTCTCTCTCTCTCTCTCTCTCTCTCTCTCTCTCTCTCTCTCTCTCTCTCTTTCTCTCTCTCTCTCCCTCCCTCTCCCTCTCTCTCTCTCTCTCTCTCTCTCTGCATATCTGTCTATCTGTAGCTCAAGGTCTCTCGCCAATCCTGGTTTTGCATATCTGGAAAAAAAAAAAAGTGTATTGACGCAATTGGCTCGCACTAGCGTGCATTAAATGTGGAATTAATAGTTATAAATTAATAAATATGCACTCCCATTCATTCAGCAGCAGTAGAAGGCGGAAGACCTATGGGTTGCGTGGAAAGGCGGGAATGCAACAGCTAATCTGTTCAAGTAAATGAATGGACTAGGACACATATCTGCCTGATATTGTTGGACTGGATCCATTTATTCTATAGTGGATGAGATGGGAAATATAGAGTATGTTGTGGTCGGATTCAATGCCACATATTGTGTTCTTAATGATAATATTAATAATAAATATAATCATAGAAAGAAATTACCCATGATGAAGAATTCATTATCTTTTAGGGCTGCAGTTTAATGGGGTGCCATTTGGGGTGGCAAACCGATTTGAGTCAAATTTCAGCATCATACACTATTTATTTCAGATTTTGAGAATAACAATTCCAGATTGTCAATTATACAATAATAACCTTCGATGAATGCAAAGTGTTGGTTGAACCCCAACAGCAGGCCCATTTAAATATTCAACAGCTGTAGTGACCACGTTGGCAAAAGAGCAGGTCAGGTCACTATATTTAGAAACTACCGGTACTGTGCCTGGTGTAGACCACATAGCAAAACAAACTGTCTTCTATGTGAACACATGCGTGCATTTTGTTCTGAACCATTTTAGCATCTGCAGTTGATGAACAAACTGTAATCTGTAATCTGGGAGGTTAGTATAGACGCGGTGGAACTGGACCCAACAGCCGACGGTGGGGGTCGCAACTCCGGGTTGAAACGCGGCACGATGACCGGGTGAGATGATATGACATTTCGGTCTTAAAATACTACGTGACGCTTTGAACATGCGTCCAGCTATGGGCAACTCGTGTTTAAAGATAAACGTATCTCAACTAATGTAGCTATACATTTAGTTTAGACAATTATAATGTTGAGGTGTTTTGCGAAGTCCAATGCAGGACTAACTTTGCAGGTCTAACTTTAACCGAGCTATCCCTGCACGTCTGATGCAGGGGCCCGGCCACAGAGGAGCACTACACGGCCGCTATGGTTCTGAGCGGAGCCGGGGATGCATTGGGCTTCAGGAACCAGCAGTGGGAGTATAATGAGTCCGGGCCAGACATCCACCAGGTAACCCCTAATTTTTTGACCACTAGCGTGAGCCTACCGATGCCTCAAACCCTGACCCTAACCACTAACATTTACCCTAGTTATCCACGTGTAACCCTAACCTTACCATGACTCCTTGACTTAAACCCGGGCATCGCTTTGATAGTAGGAGGCGGTGCACTGAACAAACAACGTCTTCCGAAAACAACCAGGGACATACCCTTTTCCCCCGTCAGTCCAGCGATGAATCATAATACGGAACTGGCAGTATAATTTACAAGATATACTGAGGCCAAAGTAAAAAAGAAATAGACAGATAACAAGGTATGAATAATGTATAATGTTCCAAAGTGTTAAAAACATCTGTTGAATAAAAGATAGAGATTATCCGTTGAGACAATCCTTCATAAATTAAGCTCAGAGGGGTGGTTGGTGGTTGCCAGGGAGGCAGAGCATCATGGGAATACACACAGGTCCGTCTCTGTAACCAGGAGCTGAAGGAGCTTGGGGGCTTGAATAACATCCAGGTCCAGCTCCCTGATTGGCCAGTGAGTGATGATACAGTCTTACACCTGGCCACAGCAGAGGGTCTGGCCACAGGTGAGATCAACTCCATGTTATCACAGCTACAGTCTGTCCTTTATCACAGCTACAGTCTGTCCTTTATCACAGCTACAGTCAGTACTTTATCACAGCTAGTCTGTCCATCCAAGTTAGTCTGTCTTTTATCACAGCTACATTGTGTGTGTGTTCACCTGGCCAGGTGAGTGAGGAAGTGTTTTTTCCTCAGGGAAGTGTGGGGAGGAGCTACTGCAGGAGGTGGCGTCTCGATACGTTGTTGCCATGACGGACATGGAGGGCAGGAAACCAGGACCCTCCAGCATGCTGGGTGAGAGAGAGAGACAGAGAGAGAGAGAGAGAGAGAGAGAGAGAGAGAGAGAGAGAGAGAGAGAGAGAGAGAGAGAGAGAGAGAGAGAGAGAGAGAGAGCTGGATGAACACACAAACACATACATGTATATACCCTGCCTAATTATTTACAATTATACACATTTTTTTATTTATTATTTTGGACTTTGTTTCTTTGATCATTAATCTGCATAGCTGACGTACCGTCCACTTTTCATTTCACTGTCAATGAAGCTCTATTGAACCGAGAGAAAGATTCAGCAGATATAAAGTATGATCTGAAGCAGCAGGAGGTACATCTCCCCTCTTATCCTCCTTCCTCTTCTTCTAATCCTTCCCCCTCTCCTCCATTCCTCATCCTCCTCCTCCTCCTTCTCCTCCTCCTCCTCCTCATCCCCCCCTCCTCCTCTTCCTCCTCCTCCATTCATCATCCTCCTCCTCTTCCTCCATCTCCATTCATCATCATCCTCCTCCTCCTCCTCCTCCTCCTCCTCCTCCTCTTCCTCCAGGTGTGTCCCAGCTGCGCCCGGGGGAGGAGGGGGGGTACCGCGTCCCCTACAATCCGGACGGAACCGGCTGTGGAGCCGCCATGCGCTCCATGTGCATCGGACTCAGGTGAGGGGTGGTTGCCGTGGTTACCCGGGCGAGGCACTGCCCCCCCCCCCCCCCCCCCCATATACACACACTGGGTTAATCACACAACCCCCGGGTCGTTGTGAGGGCAGGGGTTCATTTTAATTGGTGGAGAGTGATTATTAGTGTTTGTATATTATTATTATTTCTGACCTAGGGTTAAACTATTGGGAGGAGGAAGGGGGGAGGTGCCAGAGGAAGGGGGAGGGAGGGGTAGAGTGCTCACCATCAGGGGAGGGCTCTGTGCTTCAATGGTGCTCAATCAGAGAATCTATTTGAGATCTCATTTGAGGTTTAAGACCTTATTATTAAGTTGCATCTGGTGTATCAGTATGATAACTTCATCCTTTAAGCTGCCAGCACATATCCCCTTATTTGGACTTCCCGTGATCCTGGCAGTACATATGACCTTATATGTACTTCCTGTGATGCGTGATAGGTACCCCAAGCCGGACCAGCTGCTGTCTCTCGTGGCGATTGCCGTGGAGACGGGCAGGATGACCCACCCCCACCCGACCGGGTTCCTCGGCGCCGTGGCGTCGGCCCTCTTCGCGGCCTATGCCGTCCAGCGGCGGCCAATCACAACCTGGGGGTTTGGCCTACTCAACGAGGCCTGTCCAATCGCCTGGAGCTTCGTTCAGGGGCGTGGCTACGCTGTGGAGGAGAGCGAGAGGGACTGGAGCTACTTCAGCGACAAGTGGACATGGTAGGAGACTAGCTGATAAGTGAGCATGACTAGACTAGCAGGGTAAGCTGAGAGGCTTAGATGATTAGGCTAGCTAGGTTAGATGACAGGCTAACATGACGAGCTTGACAGGGTTAGCTCACATGCTAATATGTGTGATTATTTGAACCTTAACCTAGTATGGTTAGCGGACAGCATAACAAGACTAACCTAGCACTGTTAGCTGACATGACTAGCCCAGCAGGTTTGGTTGACAGGTTGAGATGTCACGATGCACTTGAGTCCTGGACTCACAGTGAACTTCAGAAGGCCACCAGCTAATAGAAATGATTTGTTCTCAAATGCCAGAGATGAAAGTAGATCAATACGGTGACCTTATTATAGTGATTCACGCTGTGCAATCTATTTTTTTTTTACTAATTACAGAGTTGATTTTCACATTTTACCGACTACAATTATACCGACTAAGGTCAAGTGGTACCCGATCTTTCATGAGTCAGCACGGCTAATGACTCCATATTTAAATAATATTCATATTTAGAGCAACTTTCAGTACAATTACACGGAAATACAGAAAGATTAAATGAAAAAAGTATTAGTTCATCTTGGAAGGTAAGCAGTAAACAGACCTTCGGAGAAAGAAAAGCAAAAATAGCTTGATATGTTAGCTTAATATAGCATGATATATTAGCGTAACAAAGTTGGTTCACTCCTCATAAACCACTAGCACTCACTTTCTTGTCATGACAATATGAGAAGCAGTTCGTGAAACATCTCCTGTTCTCAGGTACCTGGGCCAGAGGGGTCTCACTGGGGCGGGGCCCGTCACCTGGCCCGCCTCCTATGGGCCGGCAGAGAGGGACCTGGCCTATAAGAGCTTCAGCTTGTCTGGATGGGCTGGGCGCAGCGGCCACGATGCTCCAATGATAGCCCTCGATGCCCTGCTGGGGGCGGGGCCTGACTGGGAGGAGCTGATGAGCAGGGCTGGCTTCCACGGAGGTCAGAGTTCAAGGGAAAAAAACGATTTTTATGCATGTGTAGTTTTACCATTAATTGTATTTGCTGTAACTATGTTTATTCCTAGTTTTATTACTTATTGTCATGCCTACATCTAAATCTAGCAAAAAACAAGAACAAAAACTGTCTATTTCTATTACTGCTTGTTCCTTAATATACTATTCGGTCATTTAGCAGACACTTTTATCCAAAGGGACCTACAGTGATCAGCTGTTTGGCATTCAGGAGAAGGTATGGGTTAGGGGGCATCTTGCTCCGGGATACGTCCAGGTTGGAGGTGGCCATTGGGGTTTGAACCCATAACCTTTCAGCTGGGACTCATGCACCCTAACCAATTGTTTATTGTAATCAACCCATTTAAAAAGGTGCTCCCAGTGGTTTCTATGGTTACAGAACAGACAGGTAGTGGTACCATGGAGTGAGCTACGGTTAAATGAAACAGCTCTGATCCCAGTAGATCTCAGGCAGGAACAGCATTAGAAGTCATGAATAATGATACCTCATTATAAGCGAAAATATTGCATTCATATTTCAGCACTAGTCTGAACCATAGCTCAATAACAGCATTCGCAGGACCCATTTTAGGCAATGTATCGTATTTAACATTTTGTACTTTGTATGTTATGCACACAACTGCATTGAATTGATGGGGTATGATGTATGGATCCACCTAGCACCAGCCTACCTCTGTGTGGACCCTCCCTCTCCCCTGGGTTCTGGGGGTCCCTCCATGGCTCTTCGGGGGACATTAAGAATTCTAATGTTAATATAAACGCTCCTTGATGGCTCTTTATAGCCCTATCTCCCCACTGTGCGGACCGACTCTGACCATTAACAATTAATCACATCACACACATACTCTCTGACACTCGAGTGACCTAGGGGAGGTCTGCTGTCATGGCGACAGACTTCAATGTCCTCCAGGTCTGAAGGTGGTGGCTGGGGGGGGCTACTTCCTGTGGCACACAGAGATAGGAATCTGTGATTCATCTCAATCTCTCCATCTGCACCCTCTACCCCCCAGGAGACAGTGACAGCACGGCCGTGATCGCGGCGTGCTGCTGGGGTTTGCTCTACGGCACGCAGGCGGTCCATCCGGGGAACTACCAGAACCTAGAGTACCGGGACCGCCTGGAGCGCAGTGCTCAGGCACTCTACGCCCTGGCACACTCAGCGTGACCCCTGACCCCAGGACCCGGTCACACTCACGTGACCCCTGACCCCAGGTCACACTCACCCCGACCCAATTAACTAACCCACTCACCTTAACCCGATTACCTAACCCAAACTGACTCTGACCCAAGTACCTCACCAACAGAGAACATAAACCCGTCACGCTCACCTTAATCCAATAACATAACCCTAACACCAAACCCATGCTTACCCTATTCTTATCTTTACCCGGACCCTTTACGCCCTGTCAAACTGAAGGCCCCGGCCGGTATACGTATAAAATAAATGACAAAATAGCGGATCTGCAACCGAAGTTCAGTGCCGCATTGGGCTTCCATCAACACCATGTGTGCAGGGTACTCACTCGCAATAGCCAAACTTCTCCTACACGCTCCCGGATAAACAGCTGCCTGCAATTGGACAACAATACCAAGTGATTGATGGCTTCTGGCTGAATCTGCGTCACACCATTCATGTAGTGCCAGGTTTGACAGACCATGCGGACAAGCTAATTCCGATTTAGTTTGAAGTATTCAGAGGCTTTTATCCACCCTCATGATCGTGAACACAAAAAAAAAAAATCGGCTTTAATCGTCCCCTACCTCATATTTAACCAGCAAACGTACCATAACATCTCAACCCCAATACCTTATCTACCTACACCTAGCCAATACCTAAACTACTGAATGAATCAGTCTCTTATCATTAGTGTCTTATTAATCGACCGGTCTCTATCCGCAAGGTCATCAATCCTTCAGCGGAAAAACTACAACCTTCAGAGGCAACGATGCAGGCCAGCATCCCAGCACATTACTATTAAATAAAGGGCTCCACCTAGTGGGCACACAGCGAACTATTCTATGTCAAGCAGCCGTACAACCAACCTATGATAGTTTGATAGGTTGACAACTCACATGTCTCAGCTTGCTGTTGTTCTGAAGCCCATTTCAAAGAAACATGCGTTTGATAAATAAAAACAGTTGTGTGTAGAGTTGAAAACTTTTATTTTTTGGTCATTGTTGTTTTAATATTTTTTTGTGTTTTTCTTTTTATTATTTATCATGATTCTCTACAGGAGGGAGAATAGCCGCAGTCCATTTCCAACTAACAGTTAAAAATAAGTTGTTTTCTAGAAAAAAATTTCTCCAACTCCGTCCCTTACGGCAGTCGGCCGACACGCTCGGCCTTCTGGGTAGGGTTGTAAAAACAGACCTGGGGGTGTGCTGGAATCACACAGCCGAGCGTCCTGAGTCTTTGCTCCGCAGGGTGGGGGGGGCGTTGGGTCTGTGTCTGGGTCTCACTCCGCGGGGCGGAGCTAAGCTCTAAGGTGGAGGAGGGGGGAGGAACCGGAGCAGAGAGAGAGAAAGGGGCGCCCTGCCCCTCGGTCTTCTTCATCATCATCATCGTCGTGGTGATCATGATGCTCGTGGTCCCGCCGTGACGTAGAGAGGGGATAGGCAGGGGGTCTTTGCTCCTCTCCTCCTCCGGGGGAGGGTGGGTTTCAGTTTCCAGGGGGGTGGAAGGGGGAGGGGTGTGTCTGTACCTGCATCGCTGTGGGAGGAGGAGGAGGAGGAGGAACAATTCATCATCGACATGTCATCACACAACTGATCAGTCATCACAGGACAGTATAATATGGCAGCCAGGGGGCCAGAAAGATCCTGCCATGGTCCAGTATACCTGTAGGCATTGCAAAGCAAGATCCACTAACCCCTACCTGCTCCTCAATGACCCGTCTCTGTATTCACTGTCCAACCCCTACCTGCTCCTCAATGACCCGTCTCTGTATTCACTGTCCAACCCCTACCTGCTCCTCAATGACCCGTCTCTGTATTCACTGTCCTACCCCTACCTGCTCCTCAATGACCCGTCTCTGTATTCACTGTCCAACCCCTACCTGCTCCTCAATGACCCGTCTCTGTATTCACTGTCCTACCCCTACCTGCTCCTCAATGACCCGTCTCTGTATTCACTGTCCTACCGCTACCTGCTCCTCAATGACCCGTCTCTGTATTCACTGTCCTACCCCTACCTGCTCCTCAATGACCCGTCTCTGTATTCACTGTCCAACCCCTACCTGCTCCTCAATGACCCGTCTCTGTATTCACTGTCCTACCCCTACCTGCTCCTCAATGACCCGTCTCTGTATTCACTGTCCTACCCCTACCTGCTCCTCAATGACCCGTCTCTGTATTCACTGTCCTACCCCTACCTGCTCCTCAATGACCCGTCTCTGTATTCACTGTCCTACCCCTACCTGCTCCTCAATGACCCGTCTCTGTATTCACTGTCCTACCCCTACCTGCTCCTCAATGACCCGTCTCTGTATTCACTGTCCAACAGTCTGTCAAAACTAAAAATACGTAAATGTTATAGTAATCACGTGGCCAGTCTGCGGTCACGTGGCCAGTCTGCGGTCACGTGGCCAGTCTGCGGTCACGTGGCCAGTCTGCGGTCACGTGGCCAGTCTGCGGTCACGTGGCCAGTCTGCGGTCACGTGGCCAGTCTGTGTAATGTACCTTGAGGGTGTCCCAGGTAGTAGTGTTGAGGTGCTCCTTGTTGGGGGTGCTGGGGCACAGAGCCGGGCCCCTGCTGGGGAGAGGGCAACATCACCATCTGGTGGCCGTGGCCCCCAGAGGGGTGGGGGCCTCCCATGGCTCCTTGGACGTGGGCCTGTGTGGAGGACACGCATCCAAGCATGAGGAAACATGTAACCACTAGCGGTGAAGCAACGTCACCTATTGGTCATCTTGGTTCTTATCGCTAGCTTGTGCATTCAAGCCCCCCCGCAGCTAGCATTTAGAACCAAGATGGCCACCAGGTGAATTAGACCCATGAGCCCAACCAGAACCACAAGGCACACCACCTTAAGCTGGAGTGAAGGACGAGGAGAAATGTGCATGCACAATCTCACTAGGATATTATATTTAAAAATGTTGCAATATTTCATATAGCAGAAATGTAAAAAATATATATTGTTAAAAGAAGAGGTGCAATGCTACAATGGCCAGTCCAATTGTATTCAATGTAATATAAGAGTGTCGTGGACTGTTATGTTGAAACCTCTTTACTTTAAATCAATACATTTCTAAATAATTCTCACTCAACTCAGTTACAAATCGGTCCTTTATTTTTCAATGTAAACCCAAGATTATGATTATTTCTACCGATTATTTTATTCTACAGAGATGGTTGCTATGACACAAAAATATCTGAAGGCGGGCACACCCCTAAAATAATACAATAATAGATAAAGTGAAATAGCTCATGACAGGAAAGATGATTGACATGCACTATTTTCCTCCATGTCTGCGATATGTACGCAGTCCCCCCAAGCACAGCACTACTAATCTGATGTGTGGCGGGCTGGGCTCCTACCTGTGTGATCTGCCCCAGATTGTAGGAGTGAGGCATCCCCTGGTGGCCGTGGATGCTGTAGCCCTGCATGGAGTAGGAGGCCTGGGGGGACGTGTGGCCCGGGGGCATGTTGGGGGGGGTGGGGGCTGTCATGGGCCCCGAGTGGTACATTGACTGAGGCTGGGGGCCGCCCTGGGGGTTCTGAGGAGAGAGGAGAGATACCGGGGTCACTGGATTGTTACTGCACTTTTTCCGTCTGTCCTCCAGCGAGACTAGAGTATGTAGTTTATCAGGACTAGTCGAATCTTTATCAGAGATACGGTTTATTCTTTACCACAACTACAGTCTGTTCTTTATAAAAGTAAGAGTATGTCAAGTATCACAGCTACACTCCCCCTTTATCACAGCTACAGTCTGTTCTATATAACAGCCACAGTCCGTTATTTATCCCTACTACAGGCTGTCCTTTATCACATTCAATGTCCTTTATCACGGTCAATGTCCTTTATCACAGTCAATGTCCTTTATCACAGTCAATGTCCTTTATCACAGTCAATGTCCTTTATCACAGTCAATGTCCTTTATCACAGTCAATGTCCTTTATCACAGTCAATGTCCTTTATCACAGTCAATGTCCTTTATCACAGTCAATGTCCTTTATCACAGTCAATGTCCTTTATCACAGTCAATGTCCTTTATCACAGTTAATGTCCTTTATCACAGTCAATGTCCTTTATCACAGTCAATGTCCTTTATCACAGTCAATGTCCTTTATCACGGTCAATGTCCTTTATCACGGTCAATGTCCTTTATCACGGTCAATGTCCTTTATCACAGTCAATGTCCTTTATCACAGTTAATGTCCTTTATCACAGTCAATGTCCTTTATCACAGTTAATGTCCTTTACCGCAGTTGGTCTCACCTGTCCCGGGCTGGGGGCAGCGTGTTGGGGCTGGGGCTGGTTTCCAGTGGGCGTGCTGGAGGGCTGGGGCTGATGGACCTGTCCAGCGTGGTGGGCGAAGCCCTGGGGGGCTGCACAGAGAGAGTCAATCGATCACTTGTTGTGGGGGACAAAAGGGGAGGAGGTTGGATGTGAAAGGAGGCGGATGTGCCAGGTGGTGGGTGTAAACGCGTGTCTATGTGCGTGTGCGTGAGTGGGGGGTACATACCGTAGAGGCCCTGCTGCTGGACCTGGGGGTTCTCCCCCTGGGTCTGGAACTGGGCTCCTCCAGGGGGCCCCATAGCCTGGGGGTGAGGGGCCCCGCCCTGGGTGATCATCCTGGCCCCTCCCTGCAGCATCGAGTACATCGGCTACAGAGGGAGCGAGAGAGGTGGTGGGGGGGTTACAAAGAGCAATACCGTGTTTAAGCACCTCAACAAGAGAGCCCTCCAATGTCTTCTCAAGCTGCCCCTACATTGCTTATATTTTACATGATTGCGCTCAAAGTCTTTGGAGACGTCTGGAGCCTACTGGGTCCACCTGCAGGTGGAACGGGCCTCTGACCCAAGACTAGGTAAGGGTGTCCGTGGGACCCAACCACGCACTGGTGGATTTGTGGCGCCGCGACCCACCTCCAACCGGATCATGACCCATTTCGCCTCCCCGTGGTTTGACAAACTCTGTATGCAGGTCAGAGAGAGGTTTGGGGGGGGGGGGAGGGGGGTCTCACCTGTCCGGGGTAGGGGGCCATGGCCTGTAGGACCTGCTGCTGCCCGTACTGCTGGGGGTTGTACTGGAGGTACTGCTGGGGGTAGGGGGACGCCACCAGCGGGGCCCCGGCGGCCGAGGCGGCAGCCTGGAGCATGGGGGGGCCGTTGCCTCCGTGGTCGGCCCTTTGACCAGGACCCAGCGAGCCTGGGGACAGAGGAGGGAGGCCGCTGGATCACTATGTGTACCCACCACGCACCGGGGGCGGGGTCCCGACCTGGGTTTGGCCCGTGACAACCCTATTTATTTGAGTAGACGTACCTTTGCCTCGGGGGTATTTTCCCTGGTTTACTGTAGACATTGTGTACTGGAACATCTGGGGGGGCTGAACAAAACACAACACGTTAAAACCACCTGACGCGTCACCTGATTTACTGCACGGTATGACGTCCCCTTTTAACAACCTGACGCGTCACCTGATCTACTGTACATCAAGTTTAAACAACCTGACACATCGGCAGACATAAAACCACCTTACAAATCAACTGAGCGACTGTACGGGACAAGGCCCCATTGAAACTCTGACGTGCAGTCATGTTAAACCACTTCCTAGTGCATGGTAATATGCACATTAACACAACAACATGGTACAGTGACTGAACTGCAAACAGGAACAAGAATTAATTCATTAATTCATGGTCCTCAAGGCGTTTCTAGCCTGCTGTCCTAAAGGGTGCGCGTACCTGTACAGAGTGTATCTGGGAGACGTAGGAGAGGTAGGGGCCGTTGAAGAGGGGGCCCTGGGCCCCGGGGTGCTGCTGCAGCACCACTGGGCTGGGGGGGGTGGGCCGGGGAGGGGTGGGCGCCGTGGCGGGCTTCACCTGGAGGACAACGCGCACTGTTAGTTTAGGTACTATGGAGAGTACAACAGTACTGACGTGCAACATGGAGACGTGTTATAATACCTCACATGTGTAGTGTTAATATACTAGTAGTATTGGTGTGTGGTGTTGCAGAAGTACTATAGATAATACTACATTTGTGCTCAACATGGAGTAATGTAGTATGTGGTAATAATGTAGTAATGATATAAAGGTACTACAGTATGTATATAATCATAGTAGTACTATATAATACTTGATATTCTGATTCTCACCGTGGTCATGTGTAGTATTATAATACCAGTGCTAAAGATGTGAGATATTGATATACTACTATCATGGTATTACTATAGATAACCAGTACAGCGGTCTCACCATGGTCATGAGGGCTTTGACAGGGTTGAACTCCTTGGCATTTGGGTTCAGCGTTGACTTCTTCACTTGCCTGGAACCACAACAATAAAAACATTAACATCAACGTCAAGGGGCTAGCATGGTTGCCTAGGAACAGTTAGCGGCTACCCCTAGCATGATCGCTACACTACTGCTAGATCTAGCAACTACAGAGAACATGGTCACTAAGCCACAATTAGCAGCTCCACCCAACATGGTCACAAGGCTAGCAGCTACAGTTAGCATGGTGGCTACGATAGCAGCAGCTTAGCGTATCCTGAATAGGAGCAAAGGACCACAAGGCCAATAGAAGTTCATTGGTCCCTAGACGGACCAATAAGAGCGCCAACGTCACTCACTCGACGACGCCCTCCGGCCTCTCCCCTCCGTCCTCGCTGCCAGGGGTCCTGGCCGGCTGAGGGGTGGCCGGAGACTGCCTGTCTGCCAGGACGGCCGGGGAGGACAGGTCCTTGGGCTCCTCAGAGGGGCCGGGGGTGGTGGCCGTGGCCTTAGCCTCGGGGCCAGGGTTTCCCGGGGACTTGCTGAGGGCCGACGGAGGCGGGGCCGCGTCCCCGGGGGCCAGAGGGCCGGCCGAGGCCTGGGCACCAGACACACCCCCAGTAGGCTGGAGCTGGAGGAGAGGGAGACAAAAGAGACGGGGTGATAATATTGAGGTTGACGATTCAAGGGGTCAACACGCTGATTTTTGATAAGGGTCACATACACACAAACACACCTGTGTAGGTGGATGACGTCTTACCCTGAACTCTTTGCCAAACTTGCGGAGCTCCTCGATCTGAGAGCGCTGCTGCATGGAGGGAGCTGCGGGACAACACAAGAAATGTTCTTTAACCCCCTGCCCTCGCTAAATACTGCTGCTAGCCAGCACCAGCTGGTTAACACCTAGCTAAGACCAGCTAGCCATCGCAGATGGCGCGTTTCCACCTAGCGGTACGGTTCGTTGCAGTTACACACTACACTGTGTCGGGCTGCTATGATGTCACGAGGCTTGCGTAGCCGCAGCGGCTATCGCAATCGGGCTTTAGCCCCCCCTAGCATAAGGGTACTGTCGGCGGTGGAAACGTGAGCCATAACCGAGCCGCATCGCACGGCTCGATGAAAATGCGCCAAAAGGCAACCAGGCTAACACCTAGCTAATAATCAGCTAAAACCTGCTAGCCAACACCGAGCCAATGCCTAGCCAACGCTAATAACCGGCAACATCAGGCTAGCTAGAATGTGTAATCGGTACAGCTGGAGGCTACCTTTAGTCATTTTGTCGTCTGTGCTGCCAGGACTCTCAGCGGAGCGCTCTTTACTCGCCGCATTCACGATCTCATTCACTACAAACAGACAGGTAGAAAGGATAGAGAGAGGTAGAGATACCGGTAGAGAACAGACAGGAAGAGAAACATATGAAATAATAATTACATAAACATGTGTCACGGTTATAGCATGAATACAAGTTGGAACACATTTCTGACATGGTGTGTCACGAGTATCCCTTTGTTTCCTCCCTCCTTCAAATTATGTACAAGGTTTTGTTGAATACTCGTTATTGATTGAGCAAGTACGGCCTTCTACAGCCTGTCATTTTCTAGAGACAGGTACCGATACACAGAATATTTTGATGAGTTCTTAGTTAAAGACAGCATGCCAAAGCTCATATCAGCCTCAAGTTTTTTAACATTCCAGGGAGTGGCTGTGATCCCATGATCATGGGAGGGAGCTTACCGTCTACTGGAAACAGAGGGGCGGGGCCTGTGGTTTTGTGGGCGGGCATTTGGACAGATGATGTGTCCAAAAAAGGCGGGTCGTGGGAGGGGCCTGATTTAGGAGATCGAGCAGCTGTAAGAGGAAGGAGAAACCTTTCAGTTCATAGAACAAGAGTTTGTGTTTGTGTGTGTGTGTGTGACTGTTTGACCTGTAGTTTACGTCTGTGTTTGTCGCCTTGCAGTTTGTTTGTGTTACCTGTAGTTTGAGAGTGTGTGTTCTGGGAGCGGACTGGTCTGTTGGACTGTGGAGGTCTCTGGGCCTTTGGAGAGGTTCTGGATGATACTGAGAATAATACACACATGCATAAATTAAGTAGCCATACTTAGTATGAGGATTTTAGAAAAGTTCAGCTCTGGGATTCCATGATTTAAAGGTGTGTTTTGTGATGTGTTTTATTAAGTAGCATCTAGCAGGGAGGTTGAAATTGCAACCAGCTGATTAAACCCCTGACTCAGCCCTTTCTAGCAATGCAGGAAAAGCTACGGTGGCCTGTACTGGCCAAGGAACCGTCTATCTGTAGTAATAAAAAGGCTCATTCTAGGGTTACGAAGCCACAATTCTTATTTTAATGGGATTATACGCTAATAAAAACATACTTCTGAATATTATATGCAATTTCATCAAGTCTGTTCCCGCTCGATGCCAATAATTCCACACAGTGCACCGTCACGTTTAATCAGTCGGTGCTTTGACGTCCTAACAAGAGCTGATCGCATCATATTATCGGGGTTCAGGACTCACCCCCGTTGACGGGCCTGGGTCCGTCGGCCAGCGAGTGGGGGAGGGACTGTGAGTGGGGGAGTGCGGGGGAGGTGGCCGGCTGGGCGGGGGACACGGTGGTGGGGCTGGGGGCGTGGTGACCCCCGTAGCCCCGGGCTGGCAGGGGGCTGCTGCGGTCCGAGGGGGGGGGCTGGGGGGTGGTCGAGGAGGTGGAGGGTGGTCTGGGGGAGGAAGATGAGGGGGGGGGCCTCGGGGAGGAGGCGGGGGGGTTTGAGCGGTATCCTCCGCCCAGACGACTGTGGGGTGGGGGTCCACCGGGACCGCCCCCTGGACCCCTCTCGGCCCGCTCGCGCTCCCGGTTGATCTCGCGCTGTCGCTGGGGCAACGGGATGTACTTCCCCTCCCTGAGAGACAGACAGACAGGTCAGGTTAGCCAGGTAAGCCGTGGAGAGCAAGACATGTCGGGTTAACCGAAGCGAGCGACAGATAGGTCAAGTCAGCCCAGGAGAGAGACAACATCTCAATTAAAAACATTTACATTTACAAAAAGAATAGCATTACAAATAGCATTAACTCCCACCCCCGAGGTGAACCCCTCCCCCAGACTGACCGGGTGGCTCCGGGGCTGTCTCTGCCCCTCTCCCTCTCGCCGGCGTCTCGCAGCACGGCGCTGAACTTGTCCTCCTCACTCTTCCCGTCGTCGTTCTCCATGTTGACCCGCTGGCGGTACTGCGGGCTGGCCTCGATCTCATTGGCCAGTCGGGCCGCGCGCGCCTCCCTCTGACGGAAGCCCTCGGAGCTGCCCCGCTCCAGAGGCACCCTGGAGGAAGCATCATCATCATCATCAGGACGCTTCCTTTCACCCAGAATTCACAGGCGGAGGTGACCACACCACAATCATTTGAGTTGTCTTTTGGGTCCCGAGATGGAGAAAGTTAATGATCCCCTGAGCACAGGAAGATATAGTATTGTAGGTGAACATTACTCACCAGCTACCAGATAAACCCCAACATTTAAATAATATAACGTCAAAATACATCCACAGAGGATCAAATTATTCAAGCTAAATGTGAGGGTAGCATTGTGAGATTCTATAACTGAAGAACATCAGTTAGGAAAGGACATCCTGTACAGAGAGATGTTAAACAGTCCCCTCCTCTGTGAACAAGGGGCCTTATTCACAGAGCAGCCGTATTGGGGGGATGGGGTGACTTTGGGCAAACCAACTCCATGGAGAGACATTCTGAATGTCACCTCTGTGGGGAAATGGAATACTGAACTAAGAGGAAGACTGAGTTGTCATGGTCTCCAAAGATCTAATAGGATTCCCCATCCACCTCAACAATATAATAAATGAATAATAATAAATGAAATTTATATAGCGCTTAATATGGTACTCTAAGACGCAATATGGCCACTAGGTGGATAAGGTATATAACCTTGACCAATGATCGTGGTCACGGTTCAGAGTTCAAAGTTCAAAGGCCCTATCTGTAGATGCCAAGAGGAAACGCCCTCCGACACGGGGAAGATCACACGACTCGGGCCCTCCTGCCTCTGCGGTGCTATGGTAATGCGAGGAGGTGTCGTCATGGTAACGTGTAGCAGGGAACAACCCTCCCGGGGTACCGCGGCAGTGCGTTGCCACGGGAAACGGGGACTCACGTGTACATGGAGAGGCTCGAGTCGTAGGTGGACGTGATGCCGTACTTCGCCTCGTTGTAGCGGAACATCTCGTTGGCGTCCCAGCCGTTGGACTGGTGGGAGAGTACACGGGTTAACCGTTAGACCCTTCTGTGCTGGGTATGCATGCAGCCATTAGACTTATGGAGGACTGGTTATAATCTATGTATGGTAGAGAGACACTGACCCAGTAATTACACTGGTGGAGAACATACTGGTTAGACTGGTGGGACCCATAAATTCTGTCTATAATCAATGTATGGTAGAGACGCACTGACTCAGCAATTGGACTGCTGGGGAATAAAGTGGTTCGACCCGTTTATAATGGTTAGACTCTCTCTTTCCTTCGATGTCTCTCCACCATACATACATGGTAAAGAAGTAAAGACACTGTGTGTGACATCCATCTATCTATCTTTGCAGATCTTTAGCTATGGTAAAGAGCCACTGACCGAGTCTTTCTCCAGGTCGTAGTTTTCTCTCTCTCCGTTGCTGCTGTCTCCTCCATCCCAGCGCTGCAGCACCTTCTCCTTGTGCTCTCCGTTCACACGTGGTGTGCTGATGCCCGTGTCTGTGAAGGTGTCTACATACACACACACACACACAGGATTGCAACAATGTCAAAGGTCAAGTCATTCGAGTCATCGGAAGTGTCTGATATCTCTGTCATGGGGCCCCACTGCTCCATGACACATTATTAGGATGACGACTGCGTAGTTGAGCTTCAGAATGTCCCTTTAACCACTGCTGTTATCCCATGTGTATTTGTCTCTGTGTTCGTGCATGTGACTCTTTGCACGTGGCTGTGCACGTGCTTGTGTGTGAGCGCATACACGCACGCACGCACGCGTACCTCTGGTGGCGAAGTTGAGGTCCACGTCCCGGCAGGTCATCGTGACCAGGTCCCCGGGGGGGAAGATCATGGTGTCTGTGATCTCCTCTCGGCGAGGCAGGGCAACGGGAGGCCCCGCCTCGCCCTCTGGGCGCTTGTGGACGGCGTCCACGGCTAGCTCACACTGACATACACAAACACGCACACGCACACACACCGGCAGGGAGTAGCAATGCATTGAGGGAAACACAGGAAGGAAGATTAGAATTACCTCGGGAGTGGCCTCGCGTGTGTTTGAGTGTATGTGAATAGGATAGGGCGGAACAGCGGTTCTTACCCGAGCGCTTAGTGTTTTGAAGATGCCTTCGTACATGTTTCCATTCTTTACACGTATGTCGCAGGTGGATCCCTACGAGCCAGGAGAGAACCGGTGAGACCAGGAGTGAACAGGTGAGACTAGCTGAGCCTGGCGTCTTTAATTAAATGTTACCATTAAAACCATGAATGCTGGAGACTGAGGCTGCATCCGAATACTCATACTTGCATACTATTTAGTATGCATTTTGTAGTATGCGAAAAATATAGCGCGTCCGAATACTCAGTACGCATTCTGTAGTACGGAAGACGTTTCCGAATGCGTACTACCGCCAAAGTAAACCACGGACCTCACTACGCTATCCCACAATGCAACCGGAGTCTGGTAACAAACGAAGAGATGGCTGACCCGACACCACCAACAGCGGCTTTTTATTTGTGTGTGTGTGTGTTTGTGTTCAATAAAAAAGGAAAAATGAACTTCAATCGTCTGTTTTTTCACGGAGTAACAAATAACTGTAAATGTATTATTATTCCAAAAAAATGACTTACCAAATGTCCACATATTTACATCATAACCTGCCGGTAAGTCGCTCTACGAGATGACCGACGACAACGCCTTCTAGCAGCGATATCCATTTCAAGAGCCATTCGCGTAGAAAGAAATTTTTTTTATTTAATAGCAACGATAACAAGACGGAAAACAGGTACATTTTGCCGCCATCTGGGGGGAGATACGTCATCTCCAAACATCCGGTGGAGTTTCGGCGGTGCTCGGAAGCGTTCGGAGGCGTTCTACGCATAGCTGTAGACCGTACTACACAGTCAAGTGTAGTATGGTCAAGTAGTAGACACTGGACAGAAATAGTATGTACTAAGTATTCGGATGCAGCCTGAGATACTTCAGCGCCTAGCACCAGAGAACATTAACTGTGGAGCTCTTCCCTGCAAACCAAACCACTGCCCCTCCAAGCTGTTCATAATCTGCCCTCAGGTGTGAGTGCTACGGCTCAACCGTAACTGAATCAAGACAGTGACTATCTGATGTTAATCAGCCAGAGTGGCTGCTGGTACTGGTGTGGTAGGGGTCCATGACACGACAGAAAGTACAGTAGGTTGAGTGACATACCACCACAGCGGTGAGGAAGTGCAGCATTCTGGCGTTGTTATAGACTCCCTCAAACACCTGGAACACAACACACATTATCACTCAAACACCTGCAGAAAATACACTGAGATCACTGTATTACTCCCCCCAAAAAAAAAATCACAAAACACACATCCCCCTAACACCTATATAAAATACACACACTTGCAGAAAATACACACAACACACACATAACAAAAGACTGTGGTTTAATGCCACTTTAATGCAAATCAATGACATGCCTCAATGAGACCTCTTGAGTCACATCAGAGACTTAATATCTCTGTTCTTTGTTTCCTTATTATTCAATATTCTAGCATACATTACAGATATCATTATCGGTATAAGTATTGCCATAGTATAGTGTTAAGCAGGGAAACAGCATGCCCAGCAGGCATTCTGAGTGACTGTTGAACCCGCCCGGGGTATAACTCACCGCAGAGGACTGGAATGATGGCTTCACTGAAGTCCGACTCCTAAAGATGAGAAAATGAGTGGTTAAAAGCAAGCTTAGTAACCTGGTTAGCACCTCTGAACTTACCTGGTTGACACAAAGCCAACCTGGTTAGAGGAAAAAGATAAAGGGCTTAGATCTTGGGAGTGACAATGAAGACAAACTTGTTCTAACTCTAACCTCCCAGGACGCATTAGACAGTTAACCTGTACCCAGGGATACCCCAAAACAGTCTGGAGAGTACGGCTCAATAATATAGTGTTGGTATTGTATTCAACACTACTGCTGTTACAGTTAAGTTCCCCTGACGCTATGACTACTGGAGTATGAATGAACGCAACAGAAAATGTATTTCCTCCAGGATCAATAAAGCCAGCTGAAAACTTAACTTCTGCATGTATCACACTCTCAATAAAACGGTTAAATATATAAAATGCCCACACCGAAAAAACATTGCTCAGCGACATTCTGAAAAACCCCAAAACATGATTTTAGTAAATCGAGCAATGGATGTGTTTAAATGTCACATAGATTCATTCATCGTATGGATGGTTTGGGTCTGACTACACACATCCAGTCAATGTGTTAGCTGCAGTCTCAAACAAACAGTAACAAACAACATCGCAGATGCAAATGTCCAACTTATCATAATGACTGACCTCAGATGAGGCAACCAAAACGACCTTGCCGGTGAACTCATCACGTGATTTGTGAGTAATGAATGACTTCCAGTGAACTGGAAATGGAGGCGTAGTGATTCTTCCCCAGTAAAAAGTCTATTTTCAAGGGGCTTGGTCAATGTACTCGAGCCATTTCCCACCGATCATGGCCAATTGATTGGCTTATCAGCACATTTAGCAAATAGTTCAACCCGCCTTTTTAAAGCCCCCTATTTGTCAACACGTCGTCCATTATTATGTCCAGAGCTTTGATTAGCTTCTCTGCACCGCTCGTCAAGTGTAAACCCGAATGTGATAGGTCTGCTTGTAAAGCGCTGCGTCGGTGACACGCCCACCTTGGACACATCGCTTTAACCGGTAGGCCCCGGGAGTCATGTGAAAATCCCCGGTCTGTCCTGAGCAGCCCTCCCCGGCACTACTCACCTTCCGACGGGCGTTCTGTTGCTGTTGGGCCCGCTGGGTGTGGAAGACATACTCGTGGGAGGCGAGGTCCCGTTAGACGTCGTCTTCCGTCCAGCGGGACCGGGCTGATGTTGTTTCAACATTGTCAAGCACAAGGGCTTAAACTAAAGCTCCTCAATAAAAATACGAAAAAGTCACCGTTTTACGTCTTCTTTAACTTAAATCCCCGTCTATCCTCAACAAACACCGGCTAATCAGGCTAAGGTAAAAGGTTTCCTCTGGCCTTTCCTGCACAAACTACAGATAAGCAAACATGCGATAATAAACACACCACTTCTCACGTTAAACCCAAGCTTTTAACGGATTTCCACCCACTGTCTACGGGTGGATTCGCAGACGGTATGTCACAAACTCTCCGCTAAAACAACACGAGTGGTGTCGGCGGAGGCTAAGCGCGTTAGCTTCGAGCTCTCTGGGCTGGATTCCTTTCCTTCTTGCCTTTCGCAGGGATCCTGTGCAGTGCTTTAAGCCCCTCCGGATATAACCTAGGCGCCAAGCAGAGTTGTCCTGTGCCGTTAAAACGGGTTTTTGTTTTCTTGAGGTTTTACGTTGAAAACCTTTGGTCGGTCGGTAACCTCTCCACCTCTTGGAAGGTTCACTCTCTCCGCGCGCGGCTAGTGGGGAACCGGCTGCACGGGGAAAGGGCGCGCGGGTACATGGGCGTGCGCGTGCGCCATTGACCCACTGCTGTGCGCGTGCATGTGTGTGGAATTCCTTTAATAAAGTAAATTCGTAATCAATCACATTGATCAAGATTTGACATTTGTAGTGAAAAGGGGGGTGATTTTGTACTGTACACGTGGCACCATTCGTAATTTTAGCCGACAACCTATACTCATATTACCAATAATCGTTTTATTTTGTCATGCTTCTGATTACTCTCTTTATAATATTATTGACTATAACAGCTGCTACTTCATTATTATAATAAAGATGGAGCCTAGGTGGGAGCTCAGACTGTAAATTATGCATGTATGAATTGTCCGTGCGTAAGTACTCCGGTTATTACGGCTTTACGCTATAGTAATGGCGACCTCGTAAGGGATTTGTGGCCACGGTGGTTGTTTTGTAAATTCTGCAGGGGTCATGCTTTCACAATGTATTCATCTGGTTGCCTGACGGGATTGTAACTGATATACGCCGATTCATTCACATTTTAACAGAGGTGAACCTGTAAGTAGGTATTGCTTAGTGTGGTTTAATGGACAGTTCAGAATATATATATTTGCTAACTTTAGGTTTTATGGACTGGGCATTGAACCGTTTTCTGTAAATGATCAGGCATAATTCTTATTAATCCCCGTGCCTCTTAATTGTAGACCCGGTCAGATTCTCAATCTAAACATGTCTACTACACTCCTATCCTCCCTGTCTGACAGTCGCGTTACCCCCCATGTTGACGCGGAAATGGTGGAGCTCGCTCCGCAACGGGTTGTCCAGGGTGTCCCGGGCCCCTGCCGGTTACCGAGCAATACACCGGCGGTATGACGTCATTGTGGTCGGCGGAGGACATGCGGGGACCGAGGCAGCGGCGGCAGCGGCCCGGGTGGGCGCAGAGACGCTGCTGGTCACCCAGAAGATAGACACCATCGGTAATAGAGAAGTTCCCTGTGAAGTTCCCTGGTCGCTCACAATGAAGCATGAACTGTACCTACATGACAGGCGTACTCCCTTTGAAGTAACCCAGGGTTGTGTCCCCAACCTGCAGGAGCCCTGTCTTGTAACCCGTCCCTGGGGGGAGTGGGCAAGGGCCAGCTGGTGCGTGAGGTGGACGCACTGGACGGCCTGTGCGGCCGGGCCGGGGATCGCGCCGGGATCCACTTCTCGGTCCTGAACCGCAGCAAGGGCCCCGCAGTATGGGGGCCCCGCGCCCAGCTGGACCGCCAGCGCTACCGAGATTTCATCCAGGTGACGGCCCTAGCAACCAGTCTACCTAGCAACCACAACATTTGGGGATTCTCCTAACAACCAGACTACCTAGCAACCAGGCCCGTTGATGATGCCAATAGCAACCAGAACACTTGGTCGCCACACCCCAAGGTTCAGAAAGAATCGCAATAGGTCCAGTGGATTGAACCCTCGCCCTAGTCCTTATTGTGTATGTGATCTCTCTCTCTCTCTCTCCCTCTGCCCCCCCTCAGGCTGAGCTCCTGGCGACCCCCAGGCTAGAGGTCATGGAGGGGTCTGTGGAGGAGCTGCTGGTGGAGGAGGAGAGACCCGGCCGCCACAGAGTGACCGGGATACGCCTCGGTAGGAAAGGGGGCTCTAAAACATATTGGACGGAGATGGGACTAAACTTACTCTGTATTAACTGCTCTCTCATGCTATTGCTTCTCTCCATCCCCCCCCCCCCCCCCCCCCCCCTCTTTCTCTCCCCCTTCCACTCCCTCCTTCATCTGTGCCCTCCCACAGCCGGCCATGCCCCCCCGCTGGAGGCCAGCTCGGTGATTCTGACCACGGGAACCTTCCTGTCCGGCTTTCTGTTCCTGGGCCAGACCAGCTCACCGGGAGGCCGCATTGGGGATCCCCCGTCCAGCTCCGGTCTGTCCAGGACCCTGAAGGAGACCCTGGGCCTGCAGGTGGGCCGCCTGCGCACCGGGACCCCGCCCCGCATCCTGAAGGACTCTGTGGATCTGACCCTGGCTACGCTCCATCCCCCGGACCAGCACCCCACCCCCTTCAGCTTTCTCAACACACACACACACTGCAAGGTGAGGCCCCTTGTCACCACCACCCCCCCTCACCCAGCCCTCCATAAAGAGGAAATCAAGATGATCAGGACCTCCATTACATCATTAAGGCCCCGATATACAAATTAAAAGGAGATGTTCGCGTTGACAAAATGGCAGCCAAACTAGTCAAACTTCTCCCACATGCCCCATAATGCACTACTGCGTACAAGTGTCTACATCATACAGGTAGGTTCGTACTGTCCACTGTAGTTTAGGTAGGTCGGCCATATATCTGTGGTGTTGGTGGTGATCCTCTGCCTTCCTGCTCACAGCCAGAGGAGCAGCTGCCTTGCTACCTGGTCCGCACCACGCCGGGTGTGGACCGCGTTGTCATGGAGAGTCTCGATGACAACTCTCACATTCAGGAGGACACAAAAGGACCCAGGTATGGCAACTACTTAACCTCAGGTGTGTATGATCAGGTACTGTGGTGGTTAACATCAGGTGTGTGTGGTCAGGTACTTTAGTTGTTAACCTCAGGTGCGTGTGTGTGGTCAGGTACTTTAGTGGTTAACCTCAGGTGTGTGTGTGTGGTCAGGTGCTTTAGTGGTTAACCTCAGGTGTGTGTGGGGTCAGGTACCGTAGTGGTTGACCTCAGGTGTGTGTGTGTGGTCAGGTACTGTGGTGGTTAACCTCAGGTGTGTGTGTGGTCAGGTACTGCCCTTCCATCGAGTCGCGGGTCCTACGGTTTCCAGGGCGGAGCCACCAGGTGTGGCTGGAGCCGGAGGGCATGACCTCCAACCTCCTGTACCCCCAGGGTCTTTCCATGACCATGCCCCCTGACATGCAGCTCCGCCTCCTCAGACAGATCCCCGCCCTGCACCGCGTGGAAATCAGCACACCTGGTAACGGTCCAGTGCGACACACCTTCATCACTATCATCACCACAGCACACACACCTGTCCACTGCAATACACACATTCATCACGATCATCCCTATCCTCGTCATACAGAACACCTGTTAGCTTTCCACTACGACAGACATTCATCACCACCGATATCAATACTGCTTACTTGTTACCTGTCCACTATGACACGCAAGGCACAAACCATTGCTAGCATCACCTTACTGAACAACTGGTAACCTGTCCACTACAGAGCGAATTCCTCCCTACCATCATACTTCTTTCTTACCATGCGTCTGCCGTCCCTCTCTGGTCTTCCAGGGTACGGGGTGCAATACGACTACGTCTGCCCGACCCAGCTCTGCCCCTCCCTTCAGGTGAAGACCACCCAGGGCCTCTTCCTCGCTGGCCAGATCAACGGGACCACGGGTTACGAAGAGGCTGCCGCTCAGGTCTGTGGTAAAGTCTTCCTTCTCAACCCTAGCTAGCTAGGCCCTGTGTTGTAGTTCTCAGCATCGGATCAGGTGCAAGGGGCCATGACAAAGAGACAATCACAGCGGGAGCTTTCTTTAATAGTTTTCCAGAATCTGTTTAACTGGTTTCAATTTGCTTTGCACTTGACTGCCCCTTTAAACTCCAGCATTATTTAATTCATGTTGTTTGAGGTTTAGCATATTAAAACATTCTGCTTTCTATGGATCGGATGATCTGAATGATTATTTGTTGTGAGTGCGCAGGGTCTGTGGGCAGGTGTGAACGCGGCCCGTTCTGCACTGGCGGCCCCTCTCCTGGCGTTGTCTCGGACCGAGAGCTACATCGGTGTGCTCATCGATGACCTGGTGACCCGGGGAGTGACCGAACCCTACCGCATGTTCACCAGCCGGGCGGAGTTCAGAACCCTGCTGAGACCCGACAACGCAGACCTCCGGCTCACACTAAAGGGTGAGCACACACACTGACGGCTTACACTCTGTTCATGCTATGTTTGCAGACAATACACTCTTGTTGATCTCAATTTAAATTTGGTGGACACTTGGGAGCTTCCCAGTACAACCCCAGAACTTCTACTGGTGGAGACTCGGAGTTGCCCTGTCAAACCACAGTCTTCTACCGGTGAAGACTAGGACCTGCCCAGTACAACCAGCCTTCTACTGTTGGACACCAAGAGCTGCTATATTATTACCTAGAGTGTGTTTCTAGCCGGTGTTTCCGCTGTATTGACCCCCAGGGTTCGAGGAGGTGGGCTGCGTGTCGGCCCAGCGCTACAACGAGGCGGTGCGTGTGAAGGAGGGTCTTGAGGAGGCCTTTTCCACGCTGGGCTCCTTGTCCCGGTCTCCCAGGGACTGGCGGAAGACCCTGGAGACCAGCAGCATCAGCCAGAACAAGGGGGGAACCCTCACGTAAGACAAAGGGGTTCCAATATGGCCTCAATCAACCCTTTATTTCAGAGATACTGTATAGATGCATGCCTGCATGTCTTTTGCAGAAAGACATGCCCCCCTTTTTCTTACTGAAAAAGGGGGGAATACTGTATTGATGAACAATACACATAGTGCAATGTTATGGATCATGCTAATGATACTCACAGAGGATGTGAACACATTTGGTGTGCTGGGCCAAAAGTACATCCGCCGGTGGTTCACGGTATGAAGGCTGGGAACCCCTACTCTAGTGGACGCTCTGGTGGCCGCGTTCTGATTGGTTGGTTGAGCGAAGGGGGTGTTAAGGATTGTCTCTTTCTCCAGGGCCACGGAGCTGCTGCAGTACAACGACATCACCTACGACGATCTGGCCGCCGCCCTCCCAGAATCCCTTGCGCCGTTCCTGGAGTTCTCCCAAAGACTCAAGATAGAAGGTAGGAAAAGTGGAAGCTATACTGGAATCGTAATAACACTCCTACAGAGATAGGCATTCAGCTTTCAAAATTACCCAAAATACTATATTTCACAGGACAGAAAATCTGTGTCTCGAACAAGTTTGCTAGCCATGTAGCTAACAGCTGGTTTCTGTATGCTAGTGGTTTAGCCAACATATGTGCAGGCCTGTAGTGACCATGATGTACCTGTGTGCTAGCCATGTGGCTGACATGTTTCTCAGCCATGTAGCTAACATATGGTGGCTGTCTCCTAACCGTTTAGCTAACCTGTTGTGGCTGTCTCCTAACCGTTTAGCTAACCTGTTGTGGCTGTCTCCTAGCCGTTTAGCTAACCTGTTGTGGCTGTCTCCTAGCTGTGTACCGCCCGCACTGTGAGCTCCAGAAGAAGGAGATCCAGAGGATCGAGAGGGAGGAGGGGATGTATCTCTCTCCAGACCTGGACTACCTCTCCCTGCCCGTGTCCCTGTCCAATGAGGTCCGCGAGATCCTGGACCGTGTCCGACCCACTACCGTGAGTTCTGACCTAGTCGGATCAGCTCTGTTTCTTCATCCAATTTCACACAACACAAAGCATTCACCTTTTAGCTTGCAATAACATGCTCGTCAGTAGATGCTGACATCTGGCACCCACTTGAGCCAATCTGAGATGGTTGTTGCAGTGACCAGTTTTTCCTAGAGGTGGCGCTATTCCTGTAGGAGTTTAGTGTTCAGTGGAAGCTCATTGGTTGCTTCCATTCTGGACGAGAAGGGAATATTAAATGGATGCCGAAACAGTGTAATAATGTGGTTTAAATATACCATTTAAAAAAAATCTTTGGTAGAAACTGAATGAACTGTCAGTATTGTATTTTTAATAGTTTATTTTCCCTATTATGTTCAGTTATATCATAACTTAGGCAGGAGACATTCATTCAGATCCGTTTTTTTCCCAAGCCTTTACCTAAAATGACTTGTGTCTTGCTCATTCCCAGTTGGTTTGTCTCCTATTGATGACATCATGGTGGGTGGGAGGCTCTCGTATTGATTGGCATCAGTAACACATCCTATTTTTCCCTTCAGCTCGGTGCCGCGACGCGTCTTCCCGGGATGACGCCGGCAGCCATCGTCCATCTGCTCAACTTCGTCACGCAGAAGAACAACAACCAGAAGAAGATCATCCACAACCAGCACTCCAGAGCCCATAAGAAACCCTCTGGACCGGAGCCTAGTGAGGGGGGAGAGAGAGCCGGAGCTGTGTCCTAACCTAACCTCGCTCTAGCACAACAAAGACAATATAACACTCAAACATTTTTATCCTACAAAATGTACAAAAATAAATGATGCTGTTTTTTTTAACTTGTAAAAAAATCCTTGGAAATTCTCCATTGTGACAAATGAATACGACCTCTGGCCCACTCCCATCCAGTCAAAACATAAAAGGGGTCAACTAGTCCGTGGGGGTCCGCGGGCGGAGACCTCTACCCCACTAAGAGCACGGTGGTCATCAGGACCAGTGTCAGGGTGGAGCAGGGTCTGACCACGCCCCAAGCTCCTCCGTCAAACGCAGTGTGGCCGTCCAGCTCGTCCGCTCCGCGGCTGAAGAAGCCGAACGGTAGCCTCCAGGTGGGCTGGGGTCGGGCCCGGGGGGCTGGGGGGTACGCGGTGGTGTCGGCGAAGCGCACCTCAGAGCTCAGGGTCAGAGAGAAGGACGAGGAACACTACGGAGAACAGCAAGAACAGGACATGGTTGAGGCTGGGCTCCTTAAAGTTACATCTGGACCCTAAACATCCTTAAACACACATGTAGACCTCAAGTATCCTTACACCTTAACATTAAGCATCCTTAATCTAAAACCTTAAGCATCCCTAAAATAACATCTAAACCTGACACATCCTTAAGGTAACAGGGAAACCTTAAGCATCCTTTAAGTAACGCATGCCACCCTTTACCTATCCCTTTAACCATCTCAGTTTTTCCTCAAGACCTTATTGGCCGAGGATTCAGGGATGAAAGCATCGCAGCGTAGTGGTTCCTACCTTGACCGTCACACACTGGAACGTATACTTGGCTCCCAGGATGTGGTTTTGGGGCAGGTCTGTCCAGCCAAGCCGCGCCCACAAAACCTTGATGGAGAGGGAACGCGGCAGAGTGCAGCCTGTCTCACAGCTCTCCTGAGTACGAGAGAGGGTGCTTAATACTTGTGGAAAAGTCGGCAGTTTGTTACCACACTAGGACATACTTCAAGAGGTTGTTTATTAGTATGGTATATAAAAAGGGGCTCAAATAGAAATGCAACTCAATATATCAGGTCACTTATTTTATTATATTGGGAGTTCCAGAAGCTGTTTACCAGCCATGAAGTCTTAATTCTTATCTCCTTGAAATATGTTAATATGACCACATGTTTTACAGTGGTTGGTTGTTATTTCGATGGTGGGAGTGTACCTCGGGGTTGGCGGGGAGGCAGTCCTGGAGAAGGACCCTGGTCCAGGCTGGTTCCGGACCCCAGTTCATGGCCAGCAGTTCTGGAGAGACCTCACCCTGAAGGACCTGGTAGAGCTGGGACCTGAGCTCAGAGCAGACCCCAGACCCAGAGCTGGAGAGAGGGGGGGAATGGACCATACGTGAATAAATAAAGAGAGAGTTATCAGACTTTGTAATCAGAACGTAAGAACAGGAATCAAACAGTGTAATCAAATAGACCAATTTTTGGATTGTTTCAAACCCGCAGTCTGCAGATCTTCCTCTCTTGAGTTCTACATATACAGTACTGGATTATACACACTGCTACACCCATAATCGGACTCTTGAACCAGCAATCTCCACCCAGAGCTCCAGACCAACAGCACCTGAAGAAGCAGCCGGTGATGGTGTTGCGAGGGAAGAGGACAGGGGAGCGACTGCTGTAGTCAGTGGAACACTCTCCTCCCTCGGAGACGCCCAGCACTGTGATCTGAACCCGGGTCAAGGTAGACAGCCCTTGTTGGCTTATGAAAGTGCTTTATGAATCAACAAACCAAATATATATTTCACAACCATGAATATGGCGACGGTGAAAGGATACTGGCTCCACCGAATCTTTAAAACGACCAATCACAGGCGAGGCCATCGGAAGGCCGACGGCAGGGATTGGTCCTGCCGGGGTGGGGCGGGGCGTGGCTAGCTGTTTGGAGAGGAAGTGAGACCATATAAGGTTGGTGCGTGTCAGAGGTTAGGAGAAAGGTCATTTGAGGGTCTTGGGTCATACCTCGAAGCGCAGGGAGTGGGTCTGGGACAGAAACCGGTCCACCCCAACGTCAGCCAAGACCACCGACAGCGAAGCGTATGTCAGCTCCCCTCTCTCTGTGAAGCCCACCACCAGCTCCACCTGGCCGCCAGAAACAGTCGGACAACCCCATCCACGCGTCACAACACATCGTATCACTTACATCATGTACAATTACTCTCCTGGTTTGCTGTAAAGATATTGGGGTTGTATAAGGGTTCGAAAAGCTCCACCCACTGACCCTTGACACCACGTTGAGACAGGATTGGTTGAGGCTGCTGGGCGCCGGCCATGACGACCACGGGGTCACTGGGACCTAGAAGCACACGTTCTGGGTTGGATGGAACCGTGATACTAAAGTGGGTAGGGGGTGCTTCATAGCTCTACTTGGCGCTTCAGCTCCTATTTCTCTAGAGAATAATCTCTACCATAATGATTTATAGAAGAATAGAATCTCTACCATAGTGATTCACTAGAATATAATCTCTACACAATTAAATCACTAGAATATAATCTCTACCATATTGACTCATGAGATGAAATATAGTCTCTACCATAGTGACTCACTCTAATTTAATCTTGAATATAATATCTTCTGTCGTGCCTCAATGGTATAATGTAGTACTCAGACTCACCAACATGTCGACCAGCTGCTCAGACTCTGCCACTGGGAGCTAGAAGGAGAACAGCAGGTAAGCAATGGGGGAGAGGGAGACGGAGACGGAGAGAGAGAGAGAGAGAGAGAGAGAGAGAGAGAGAGAGAGAGAAACAGAGATAGGGAAAGAGAGAAACAGTGAGTAAGAGAGAGAGCGAGAGAGTACCCTGAGCAGCTTCAGATCAGAGTAGTAGGAGGAGGCTCGCAGGGCCGGGTCGGTACTGCAGGAGCTCGCAGAGACCACACGTGTGCAGGAGACCACTGAGGACCTCAGGAACTCTGGAGGCACACAACACAAACGCAGATGATGCTGGAGACCCCATGCAAACTCGCTTACCCACACTCTATCTGGCCATCCAACCCATTGCTAAAGCTGTTTCCTTACTTGCTGGATTCCTGTCCACACAGAAAGCGCTTCCTGCCCCTGGAGAGGGCTGGCGGAGGAGACCCCGTAGTGACAATGTGGAGTAATACGTCTGGATGACATCATCAACCTGCGACAGACACACAGATGGGGGTCATTTATTGTCTGCGGGTTTATCCTCCAGAGTGTGTGTTTGAGTGTGAATGCGTGTGCGTGTGCCAGTGCCTGTGTCTGCGTGTGTGTGCCTGTGTGTGTGCCTGTGTGTGTGCCTGTGTGTGTGTGTGTGTGCCTGTGTGTGTGTGTGTGTGTGTGTGTGTGTGTGTGTGTGTGTGTGTGTGTGTGTGTGTGTGTGTGTGTGTGTGTGTGTGTGTGTGTTACCCTGTAGAAGGGCCTGACGTGGGGCTTGGTGGCTAGAGGCTCGGGCCCCGAGAACCGGTAGGAGTCTCCCAGCACTGGGACTGCAGCCAGAGATGGAGCTGAGCGGATCGTTCCATTGTCTACAGACATGGGGGGGGGGGGTACAGTATCGTTATCAGGTTCACACACGATAATAAACCCCTCTACATCAGGGTTCCATCGAGTATTTGAGTATTGTACTCTAATTTTATATTTTTAACATACGTTTTCCATGCAAATAAAGGCTTTTGAATTTAATTGAGTAGAGGCAGGAGGAGAGAGGCCAAGAGAGAGAGAAAGAGAGATGGAGACCTGGTCCAGGTAGAGTGGGCTGTGTAGATTGACAGAGGGAGACAAGGGTAGAGTTAGAAACAAACAGATGGAGAGAGGAAAAGAAAGAAAGAAAGAAAGAAAGAAAGAAAGAAAGAAAGAAAGAAAGAAAGAAAGAAAGAAAGAAAGAGATACAGAGTGGCTTAGAGAGTGGCTTTGAGGGACAGAACTGAACACAGATTGTGACCCAGTATGGCTCTTGGACCCCGGCCTGGCTGGTGGTTCCAAGAATAGCTGGTCTTTCCCTGTCTTTCTGAGTCTGGAGACCCCAGTGGTGTGCAGAGGGTTGAGGACTCACCTGGAGGGCGGACACAGAACAGGCCATCGATCCGAGTGACCAGCGCCGGATCCACGTTGGAGCGGAACATCAGCCAGTCCTCCACACATGCCCCGGACCTTTAGACCATCAGGGTGTTTATTTAGAAAAACAATCACAACACCGACTTAAAGACCTTTCCTCTATTCATTTGTCACAGCTACAGCAGTGGCACACCTACCTTGTTTTCTTGGGGCATCCACTGAACACGGAGTTTAGATCAGAGACACCACAGTCAAGCACGTCACAGCAGCAGCCGATATCACACAGTTCTGGGCTGAGATCACAGAGGCACACTGAAAGGAGAGGGCAGACTTGAGTTCCTGCCAGGGAAGAATAGCGATGGGGCTTGTGAAGTCAATACACAGCATGTCCCTTCTGTCTTACCGTCTGGTAGCACCACGGGCACGCTGGTTGGGGAGGTGGGCTCTGTGGGGGTCTGCACAGTGACCAGAGCCTCAGAGTCAGTCCGGTTGGTGGTCGCAGTAAAGTTGGAGTCGCCGTTAGTCCCTTCGGTGGTACTGCTGCTTGTAGGGTCGAATCCGCTCTGGTCTTTCGTCGTCAGACCCAGCGGAGCCGGGGTCGTGGGACCCCATGGAGCAGGGGATGTCTGATTAAACGTCCCACCATCTGTCGTCGGGGTGCCGCTAGGAGTCTGTTCTGTAGTCGGCCTGGACTCTGTTGCCGCGTTTGTCAAGCGAAGACATACTAGCATAAATATATGGAGTGAACGGCGCCAACAAGGGGACGACATGTCCTCACATCATAAGAAACCCACCAGTGTGAATATTATTAGTATTTACACCAGAAGTTACACTAGCTGGCTGCTAATGCTATAGTGCACCCCGCTGGTTAGCGCAAACTCCGGCTGGCTAATGCTCATTTAGTACTTGTATTGTATGTGATTATATATAAGCCGTGCATAAAAACGAACTAAAACGATACTATTGTAAATATTATGGAGTAGCTTCGGGTTACCAAGGAAGAAGATTTAACGTTAACTTCCGTTTCTATGGAAAGATGTGCAACGTTGTTCTGTGCCCTGCCGCTAACTGCCTTACACACATGGTTCCACCTCCTGATAAATCCGAGAAAACGGAATAATTGACTTAATAAATCTTTGTAACAGAATGTAAACAATTCTGTCAATATTATTTCACCTTCTCGTTCTACGTTGTCATCTTCTCATTGCAGTCTATCGGCTTCTCTATCACAAATTAACCTACAATATGTTATCTTCTAATATTAAATATTCGAATAGAATATTCACAAATAAAAAAGTATAAATAAATTGCGACGCAATATAAAAAATAAAGAAAAATGTTGTATTTTGTATCATGTTAAAAATAAGTTACAAATCAAACATGCGTAGTGTTGTTAGGAAGAGGGGTTGCTAAGCAACGTTCGGTCGGTTTCTTCATGACTTTTAACTGCAAAGAAAGTATTTGGCGACAATAAAGAAAGCAGTAGATGTAAGTTACAACGTGGATTATGAATGAAGTATTGATACTCATGATCTAACCTAAGTATTACTACGTGTGTAATTGCCCTTTCGAGCGTGTCTGTCTAGCTTTTCCCCAAACTTACGTGATTTAGTTTAGTTTAGCTATTATAATCAAAACATGACGTTTGGTCGTCGGGTTTTGATTATTTAAGTATGGTAAAGACAACAAATATATTTGGTTTATTTGATGTTCAATTTAGTTTGTTTCTCCTCTTGTCTGGGAAAGCAGAAGTCCACCACCACCATCATGTCGGAGCAGAACCAGCCAACCGTGGAAGGAGATCTGCGTTTCCACTCTGAGCTGTCTGTTTACTTCATTTACTCAACAGCTTATTCAAAGTCCAAATAATAATTGCTTAGTGCATGTATAACTATACATACGATAATAATAATGATGTTATTGTATTTAGTAAACATATGATTGAATATTTATCAAATTTAAATGAGGCTACAAACTGAATTGTTTTGTTTCCCTCCCCCCCTTCCCCAGGAAATGTGGGCAGGATGTAACGAGATGTGAGTTTAACAAAGATGGCTCCCTACTGGCTGTAGGGTTGAGTGATGGTGCCATCAAGGTCAGTGGTGACTGATTGACTCTACTAGTGGTGACAGGGTGAATTACTTTATTGGTGGTTAAAGGGTAAATATCTCTACGAGCAGTGAGCGGGCGAATGTGTTTGCCGGAGGTGAACGAGTGTCCAGGTGCTGACAGGGTGAATGTGTGTTTACAGGTGTACAGTCCGGACACCGGAGACCACATCCTTACCCTGAAGGACTCCAGCAGGCTCAGAATGCCAATCACTGGTCTGAGGTTCATCTCCAGCTCAGACTCCCACTGCCTCCTGCTGGCCGCCTGTGAGAACTAACCCTCCTCTACACCCTCTGTGGTTGTTCTGGTGTTAAAACTGTCTTTAGTTCGGTCCTCAGGTTAGAACGGTGGTCGTCTTAGCTCAGGAGGTAGAGCAGTTGTCTTGTAATCTGCTTGTTCAATCCTCCTCCTAGCTGAGTGTTGATGTGTCCCTGAGCTAGACACTCAACCCGAGCTGGCTGTCGCCTTGCATGGTTGACTCTGCCTTCAGTGTGTCAATGTGTGTATTGAACGATGTAAGTCGCTTTGGATAAAAGCGTCTGCTAAATGCCCTAAATGTAAATGTAAATGTAGAACAGGAGGTGATGTGGCACAATACGATATGGCAGGACAAAGCAAGGGCAAAATGGGATTAGGTCCTCCGGGATGGGTGATGGGATAGTTGGTGGCGCGTGGCACCAAAACCTTAAATCACTTTAAAGAGATACTATGTGGGAGTAAAATAAGTAGAACATCGGAATGTTGTGATTCACTTGAATTTTATGAATGGAACAACAGTATGGCCAATCAATGTAATGAAACTAATACTGTGTTCAACATGTGCTTGGCCGGTGGCCCCGGACCCCCAGATGCGACAGGCAGTGTGAGGTGCTGGTACCCCTGGGGCGGGGACTGTCTCTGGAACCTCAAGGAGGCCAGTGGCCTGTGGGACCCCGCGGATGTGGAGAAGGGCTCAAAGTTAGAGACCCTCTGTCTGGCAGTGTCGCCCTCCGGAGAGAGAGCTGCTACGGGCTGCTCCAACTCCACCGTACACCTATACGACCTGCGCACGCATCAGAGCATCCTCACCTGCAAGGCCAGGTAAGAACACACCTGTACAGGTAACACCTCACCTCCATGTACAGTTTACAATTCACCCGTGACTACATCTAAAACCAGTGCTGTATCTACAGGTAACACCTCACCTCTATCTACAGTTAACATCACTGCTGTAATGCCTTACATGTATCTACAGCTAAAACACCTGTATCTACTGGTTAAACCACACCTGTATCTACAGGTTAAACCACATCTGTATCTAAGAGGTACCACAGAGGTATCTACAGCTGACACCACACTTGAAGTAAACACCATACCTGTATATTTAGGTAACACCATACCTTTACAGGTACCACCCCCCCCCCCCCCCCCCTTTATCTACAGCTAACAGGACACCTGTACAGGTAGCACCATACCTTTATATCTTTAGAAAACCCCTCACTTGTCGGGTAACCCCTCACCTTTTTCTCAGCTCCTGCAGGACCATCATGGATGGCCACCGTTCACGGGTGTTTGCTGTGACCTTTCACCCCGAGCGGGAGACAGAGTTCATCTCCGCTGGCTGGGACAACACCATACAAGTGAGGGGAATTCTTCAGGTCTCCACACCAGGTGTCAGGCGTTTCACTGACCCTCTCCTTCTGTGTGTCCCCCGCAGTTCTGGGACAGCAGGCAAGAGCAGGCCATTAGGTAAGACCTAACTCATTTCCGTTTTGCAGCTTCTGGTTAGCAGCTTCCTGTTACTATTTGCTATTTAGTTATTTAAACTTTATCCAAAGCGACGGGCCGAATTCAAAGACCGGTCATTAAGGAACAGGTAGGGGCGGGGGGCATGTGGCTCAAGCAGGCCTACAGGTAGACTGCAGGCATTGAAGTTAAAACCCAGAACCTTTCAACTGGGGGTCAAACTCTCTAACCACTAGACCACCCTGCACCCCAGCTGTTAGTGTGTGCGGATCCCGAGGAGTGTGTGTGTGCAGGATCTGAAGTGTGTGTGTGTGTGTGTGTGTGTGTGTGTGTGTGTGTGTGTGTGTGTGTGTGTGTGTGTGTGTGTGTGTGTGTGTGTGTGTGTGTGTGTGTGTGTGTGTGTGTGTTACAGGAGGATCGGGGGTCCACATGTGTGTGGTGACGCACTTCATATTGACGCCTCCAAAAGACAAATCCTGTCAGGATCCTGGAGGACCCACGACTCCCTAGAGGTCAGAGTTCACCAGCTCAAAACTGGAAATATCTAGTGTCTTATATTTATATATACGATATATATATGTATATTTATTAATATTTGTGAGTGTGTGTGTGTGATAGGTTTGGGACTATGGCTCAGGTAGAAAGGTGTGTGACGTCTCTCAACCCGTGCAAGACAGTAAGGTAAAACCCATCACCATCCCTTGCCTCCCTCTCCTCTACCGTTCCACAACGCTGCAACAGATGACTTGATTGGCTTCTCCAGATCTACTCATGCCATTGGTTGGGGGAGGATCACATGGTCGCCGGAGGGTGTCAGGCCAACACGCTTTACGTCATCAGTCGCCACAGCCTCCAGGTAAATATTTTAAATGCTATATGTATATATTATCTCCTCATTTGACTGTTCTCTTTACTGCAATAATACACACATATCGCTTAGCTCCCTGTACCCTCCCCTCCTCTTCCCTCCCCCCCTCCCCTCTCCTCCTCCAGACAGTGGGACAGCTGTGGGGTCTGGACTCTCCTGTCCACTCCACCTCTGTGTGTGCGAGTGGGAAGCGGTCGGGTCTAATCGCTGGATCATCAGGATCGTCCGTTTACATTCTAGATCACCGCAATTAGAAGGGTTTCCATGGCAACATGCAGGTGTTTTTCTACGAGAAATAAAAAACTCTGATCTCTGAAGTGCACTAACATTTTTAATTTGGACTTTGCATTACATACCCAACGTTGAGACTAACACTGACACATGCATAGGTAAAGACACAAACACATGCACACTCACACACACACACACACAGAGTAAATAAAGTGAATCTGGGGTTATGTGTACTTCAATTTGATTGGTGCCCGGTTGGCACCAAGCCGAACACAAAGTCCAGGCTCAGTCAACAGCCAGTCTGTATGTTGCCACTTTAATGAGAATATGACTTTATATAATGTCATATAAAGGTAAAATGTATAACATTATACAACATCATTGCCCTGG